>NW_023593157.1:0-26064 GCF_014839805.1 Manduca sexta
CTCAAAGATTATACATATTATATTTTACTATAATAGTGGATAAAATATAAATATATGGAAATAAACATAACGGTAATTTCACCAACATTGCTAATCGCTCCGATAGCCGTGATCGTCTAGTGGTTAGGACCCTACGTTGTGGCCGTAGTAACCCAGGTTCGAATCCTGGTCACGGCAGTGTCAAACACTGTCACGGCGGAGTTCTAGTTTTTTTTATATATTTCGTTACATCATATTTTTGTTTTATTTTGTATATTTTTGCTCTTTATAGCTATAATATATTGGTAAGATTAAAAAAGTTTATATTCTTACTATATGAAATTTTGATTTATAGAAAACGAATGAAATAAATAATTTTAATGTTTTGTTTAAAATTTGTACGTAATAACAGAACACTCGTTTGTTATTTTTGTAGTTGTAAATTAATATTTTTATAAATTTGTAATTTATGCGTAGCTATCGCCATCTGTGGTCCACATCATCTTTGACTTGTAGCGTTGACTTGAATGCGTACAGCCACTCCATTCATAGTGCTTTGGGGATTTTCACATAAAATTATTATAGATGGCGTTACTTGTATTTGTTTTGGTAAAACAACGTGCCGCAGATGTTCGCTATCACAGAAGCCTGTGAGAGAAAAGGAGTGGTGATTAGGTTTGTCTTTGCTTAAAAATTACGTTTTTTATAT
Organism: Manduca sexta; assembly: GCF_014839805.1. Lineage (NCBI taxonomy): Eukaryota > Metazoa > Arthropoda > Insecta > Lepidoptera > Sphingidae > Manduca > Manduca sexta. Next base: position 689 of record NW_023593157.1, read on the forward strand.
GGTTCTCGTGTATTTTGCGTCTCGTGTGCGTTATGTGTGCTTCATAAAGTTGTTCTGCGTGTGGTATATCGTTGGCAGCTCCGAAAAACATCGCTAAACAGTGTAATTAACGATGTAAACGTTAGTTATGACGTTTACTACAGTGGTTTATATGTGTGCGTGCGTGAGTGACAGCATTGCCGACGGCCGTTGGAGCGAGTCTTAACGGAATAGCTACCTACTGGATGTGAATGCTGTTTTCGGTAAGTTTATTGTTTTGAATTAGAACCTAACCTATGTACCTCACGCCTGGAGTTCGACGTTCTGTGTACAAGATTATTTGACCTCGATTCGCGGCGCGCCGCTCGGTCCCTTTGGAAGGCAATTTCTCGCGTTAGCAATTTTTTTTTGCTGTGATCGCGGTGTTTCCGCACGAATGTACTGTTTGATTAGCTAATTTATAGTTACGGTGGTAACGTTAGATTGTATGCGTTGTACCTGCTTAACTACAACAAATTTTACGTTTTGTTTTTCTGCAATAAGGTTTATATTCGAGCGTATTTTTAAAATCCGATATTTATGTAACAATTAGTTTTGTGTAGGTAGGTTCCGCTACTTGAATAATTAAGTAGATATGAAGCCCATTTTTATGCTGCTGTCCGAGTTTAAATTAATTATATTCAAATTAGATAGGTACCATTTAGGTGCATTTATAGTTCACTTTTATCAATAAGTACCTGTATATAATTAGAAATTTAACCTTACCTGTAACTTAAGATACTGCAAATTAGGCATCATCTACATCTGTCTTTGGATTTTCGTTTAAAAGATGTCGTTTTCCCCGATTACATTTTCTATAATTTTTCAATGTAAACAAATACCTATTTGTGTGTGTACTCATTAAAAAACTAAAAATACAAAATAGAAGATGATTAGGTACCTTAACTAAAGCATGTAGCTCAGAAACATTTTAAATAGTTTCCTGATAACTGGAACACTATTACTGACTTATGTTTAAGTCACTGAATTGATATTTTTATTCTAAGAAACAAATTTGACGTTTTAACGTTTTAATACGCGACTTAAACAGAATTTAATTAAAAGTACAATATTTATAATCAAACGAAATAATTATCACAAGGTCGACCAGTTTGCTTTAATTGGAATCTTTAGGTATATCTAAGTACCTCTATAAAATTCTGTAGCAGGTTAAGTTATTAATTGCGATCAAAATGTTATGTTATTAAGTAAATAAAAAACAAATCCCTGTTGGAAATTTTTGTAAATTCTTTAAAAGCGCCTTGGCTTCATTTCTATTGATTTCATTTGTACATCTGGTTAAAACAATATTAAATGTATTAATGCAAACATAAACCTGTACTGTAGAGGATCAAAAACGAATTATAAAAGGATAATTCTCAATGCAAACAGATAGCTCGTAATATTGCCAAAATACTCTATCCAGACCATGTCACAGGATCTTTAAAACAACGAATGGACAATAAGCAATATGTTATTATTTCAATATATTTCTTAACCCACTACATTCGCAGAACAGATCCAGTTGAGTTTGACCAGCGGACTGGAACCAAACCGGAGTCCATGCTATGTGTAAAATTATCTCACGTCACACCATTTACTTTACATTCACATAAACTACCGAAACTAAATACGTAACGAAATGTATTAAAAGCATCGCATAAATGGAATTTGTAGCACTGAAAGTCGATTTTATAACAATCGTAGCGGAACAATAATATTCCAAATGTTAATGAGTTAGACACACTTGCTACTAAACACTGTTAAATTTTGCGAGTATATGAATAAACTGCTTTCCAAATATTAGAGTTGATATTGACGGAATTTAAGCATTTGACAGGTTCAAATAAATTATTTAATTTCTTTTCAAATTTAGAGAATACAGAAATATGGTTTTCGTTCTTTGGATCCAAAGATTTCTTTTTCAATGAATTGAAAATATGTATTTAGTTGTTATGCCTACTTACATACCTCCATTAAAATTCAATAAAACAAAGTCACGTCAATTCTGATACAGCATTTATTAATGATAAGAAAGCTGATGAGAAAGACCACTTCAATACAAAGATCATAATCGTTAGAACAAAGAGAATTCATGTACCTTCGTGGCTGATTTTATCTGTACTATGAATTTTCTATACCGCTATCTGATTCAAACGTACTTCGTGCTATAAATATTTATTTATTATAATAATTCGTCAAACGTCTTTGCTATCTCTTGCCCCGAGTTCATATTCGCTACTTTATCAACTTTACCGAAGATTATGACTTCATCTACTATAAATAGCTCCATTATGTATTTTACTCGAACGTGTCATATTCATGGGAAGATTGGAAAAAAAATGTTATTTAAGAAGACTATAATTATTTTTATATCCTACGGAAAATACTTTCTTAGATTGTAATTTCGCACTTCTAGTTGATTAAAACAAAAAAAAAAATAGAATGTAGGACTTATATCTTTTACAAAAAAGATACAATATTCTTGTTCTTATTTTAGAAGACACAATGTACTGTTTTGTCAAGACATCGATCTCTCAAATTCCAACCATTTTTCACTTTATGCGACTTGTCTTAATTCCTAGAAGTGACCTTAATAATTGATAATAAATGCCTTGTATAACAATTAAAGTAATTAAATAATTTCATATTAAACTAATAAAAACTGTTAAACACTTCAGCGATAACAAACAAATCAGAAACAGTACTGGGTAAAATTTGTTGCGCGCAAAACAGAACATTATTTATGGCTACGTGGTTAACGTTATCACTGTATCAGTGCCTTTCTATATTCGTACGTCCCTCAAAGGGCGGAGGTAAGCCGTCAGAACGGAAAGCCTGTCGGGATCACGGAGAATGGAACAAAAATCGATGCACTATCCTTGACGCCAATGAGATGGCTTTACGCGCTTCGCTAGATGAAATCTTGATGAATAATGCCGCATTATTATAGGATTTCGAATGTAGACGCTTTACGTATTGTATCTATTTCTGATGTTGCGTTTTGAAGGACAGTATAGAGAGCATAATGACTGGACACTATTAAGATCAAATGTCAGTGGGAGCAATGAGACGTCATGCGGTGCTCCGTTTAAATGCTTAAGTGAGCGACATTCATTTTTATTTTGAAGATGCGGGATGTCTCTACTTTAATAATGGCACATTTCAAAGAGCTTTTGCTCGCGATATCACCTATATTAAAGCTAATTCCTGAATAAAAAGTAGACAAGTTCTCAGAAATAATTTAAAATTTGAGAAAATCAGTGTCAGATTATTTCTAACATCGAAACTTAATCTCTTAAATACTGTTATCATCTTTTTAATATTGTTATAAATATGACAAACGAATTCTTCTACTATTTAAAGTCCATCTTCCACGTCACTTATGGCTCGCATTCTCAGTTCTCACAGCTAACGTACCAAAGAAGCCGGCCTGTCGTGTTTATAATGGTATCGATAAATTAAAACAGCTTTTCGTCTGTATTCTCGATGCAATAACCAGTTTCACCCAATGTTTTCTAAAATGTGATCAGTCGTGAAGTCATCATATACTAATAATATCGATGTTCTAACGCAGTATCAACGAAACTAGTTTATAATGCGTCATTAACATAATGTACAGCTCGGAATTGTGTGTATTCTGCTACGTTAGCTTTTACAATATGTTGAATACAAAACAGATTTCGTATTGAAATTAGATTTTATTACTGTTTGAAACATGTTTTGGGACGCATTTATAGCGAATTCTAAATGAGTATATTTTTGTTGGTAATGTAAAAGTCTTTGTACCGTAATACAATAGGTATTTGTCTGTAATTACGTTAGTAAAAAAACGAGGAAGTATTGAAGACTTAGCAAATCCTAGTGGAGTTAAATATCTTATGTAGCCATTACTTTTGTAGCTAAAATATCCATTTGATTAACTGTCTTACACACGTATTATAGAAATAAAAGAAGATCTTAGTTCGAGACGTTCTTTAGCTATAATTTGGGTATACTGAGTAATGTTTAAACATGATAAAGTAAAGTCACTATGCGTAACAGGTGTTACAAGATTCCTATTTGCATATTCATAAAGTCGGCTTCTATTTAGAATACAAAACTTGGTAAAGATGTAAAGAATGTCAATCTATAAGTCAAAGTAGGTGTTAGTATTACAGTCGTAGGTGTAAGGTGGGTGTTTTGTTAGATATATAGCATCAGCAAAGTAAACGAACACCCACGCGAGAACCACTTTTTCTGTGAACACAATAACTGCATTTTGTGCCATTTATCAAAGCCAATGAATAAATAGTTCTTTTTAATTCGATTGTATTCCTGACTCAGTCCAGAGCATCGATTTTTATACCTGATGCCTAACAATCAAATATCGAAAAAAAAAGCTACAAAATTATTTCACTTCATGCATCAAATACGCCTTTAAAGGCAGCGATTGTCGAGTGCCGTGTCCCTGATGCCATACGGAAATACTCGAAATTCGAAAGGATTAGTCATCCTACGAGGCTTTGCAGTCCAGAGTGGAGTGCTCTGGTCGTAAATCGATCTAAATCTTTTGAATTATTCCTCACTCGTTGGCTCTTTCGGAAACTCTAGGGTTTAAAGTGTTTAGATGGCTGTGTTATATGAGTTGTTTCTTGATTTGTTTTATAGACATATTACTCTAACAGTATTCGGAAATGCTTATACCCTGATATACTCAAAAACGACATAGTAGTTAGTACCTAACCATAATTCATATACAATGTTTAGTGATATTAGTCAAGATGACCTGTTTATTTTTGTGGATTACCAGAAAGCCACATCAAAATGTTCTAGACATTTTTTAAATATATACCGCTAATGTTTACACTTGTATATCGTTTTAATTTAAGCCTTGTCGTGTGCTGGCGAGGAAACTAATCTTATGTACGTTCACAAAGCTTAGAACTGATCAAACACAACCCAACTGCACTCCAGACGTTCTGTGCAACTATTTGTTCCACACTACACAAATATTTGCTGCGGTATAGCAATACTAAACCGTATACATTGCACCGAAGCTGTCTTGTATCATTCTCTTTTTTTTTTAATGAACATTTTCTACTATTATTTTTAACTAGCTTTTGCTCGCGGCTCCGCCCGCGTTGTAAAGTTTTTCAGGCTAAAGTTTTCCATTATAAAAGTAGTAGTTTCCCGGGAGCCTATGTTCTTCCCAGGGTTTCAAACTGTCTCCATACCCAATTTCATCTTAATACGTTGGGTAGTTTTGAGTTTAAGACGTTCAGCCAGACGGATGCAGCGGGGACTTTGTTTTATAATATATTTTTATAGAACTTTTAAGAGGAACAATCCGTAATACATTATTGTTGCATAACTTTAACCGTTTACGCAGCGCACGCAACGAAAGCTCTCAAAGCTAATAAATTTTCCCCCTATTTGCAACATGTTTCATTACTGCTCCGCTCCTATTGGTCATAGCGTGATGATATATAGCCTATAGTACTACACGAATAAAGAGCTATCCAACACAAAAGAAATTTTCAGTTCGAACCGGTAGTTTCTGAGATTAGCCATTACTGCTCCGCTCCTATTGGTCATAGCGTGATAATATATAGCCTATAGCACTCCACGAACAAATGGCTATCCAACGCAAAAAGAATTTTTCAGTTTGGACCGGTAGTTCCTGAGATTAGTCATTACTGCTCCGCTCCTATTGGGTATAGCGTGATGATATATAGCCTATAGCACTCCACGAACAAAGGGCTATCCAACGCAAAAGAATTTTTCAATTTGGACCGGTAGTTCCTGAGATTAGCGCGTTCAAACAAACAAACAAACAAACAAACAAACAAACAAACTCTTCAGCTTTATATAATAGTATAGAAGTATAGATAACGCTGTATTAGTCGTGAATAACGGTTTCGATACTTGTTTAGCTACTCAATTAAATCAAATTTTTGTATGCGTCCTCATTTAAAAAAAATCTCTTTCTTTCATCTGCTTTATTAGCACAGTGGAGTACCCGCGCAATGTAATAACATGGATGAACGCATATCGATGTAGTATTTGTTATTGCACAGCCTTCCCCTCAGTTGGAGTCATTGGCATAATTAGTATTGCAGAATTGCGTAGAATTACTGGCAAACAACTCAACTTTATAAAAGCATTAGTAAACATTTGCATTATAAGCAACCATATTGGAGGCATGCGAATCTATTTTATTCCTCAAGTATATAATTTGTGTGGGATGTTTCAACCTATCCATAGTAATTGCTCAAAGCCGCGTTATAATATTATGTAGATTTATAAAATTCGATTACGCAAGGGACATTTATAATAAAACTCTATTTCTTCCCACGCAGGATCTTTCAAACGAATATAGTAATTTTCGAATCGCCAGAGATCGGCAAGCGGCCTTGTCAGGTGAAATGATTGCAGAGAACAAATTTTAATTTAACTTCTAATTAATTTTTACGTCAGTTGTTATTTACTGCCGTGGGTGCCGGCCGATCTTTTATACACTTTTATTACGGTAAGAAAACCCAAACACGGATATTAAGAAACTTTTAATCATTAAGTAAGTTTAATCACGCGTCAGTAAAACCAACCTGAAATACGCCTATACTTCTTTTATAACAGCACTAAACACCGGCCGTTAATGTACAAACGTCAAATTATAAAAGTAAAATAAACAAAGCCATCACCGTTAGCCGTTTTTCTTGTACAGTTTTTTATTAAAACGCCAAAATTCTTCGTATCCGCAGAAAATCCATTCGAGGTATTTTTAGTAATGTTTTGAGCTTGTTTAAACCCTTCACGATGATGTCAGCGAAAAAGTCGCCAATAAAGCGAAGCCGCGAGCCAAGCGAGAGGATCGGGGAACTCGCTGAAGTGGCGCTGGCGGCTATAGCCTCCTACAAGAAACAGAAGGAGGTGAGCGACTTCATCAATTACCTTCTGGACGCTCTAGAACGAAACTCAAATTGGCTGAACAATGCCGTTGGTAAGCAAAGCAGTTTCAGATGTGCGCTGTTAGTTGGAGCTGGTCCTAATCGCTTTCAAGTACAGGAAATCATATATCCTTCGGGTGACAGCGAAATAAAATTGGAAGTAGAACTCAAAGATTCCGAAGATCACGACAAGATAGCCATCGCAGCTTTACTCAAAATGACTAATGCTGATATAGACAATTTGTTAAAGTATATAAAAAATAATTTGTTTGAAAACCCAATGTTAAAACAAGACCTTTTAAAAGGCAAGGCACTGGGCATCAACTTTGCTGTTCTCGAGACCTGTTACAGACAAACAATATCGCGTCATGGAAAGAATTGTCGTCGGTAGCTCTATGAAGTGCGTTGTTGGGCCCAAAAACGCAAAGACGAGAAGCTGTTCCAGGGACCGCCGATCAAAAACAAAAAGATATTTACCTAGTTTTAATACGATCACGGGTCATTGAGTTCAAAACTGTTTCGGTCCAAAATGGACGGTCGTTATGGTGCGCCGCAGTGTCGTGTACCATGTAATAGCAGCAATTTGGACCGATTGTAAAATGCGTAGCTCATGTTAAATTATACTCATTTTGCAATGATCGTTTCCGATTACGTATGGATGTACCGGGGGTGCAATTGTGGTGGAACGACCGCTGTATTCCGATGGCCACCATTAACATCATTGTTGATATAATATTTCTTTGGTTCACACAATAAATTATGCTGCAGTTTCATATTTCGTCTTTAATTACCAGTTATAATTGCATTGACCTCAATTGTGTATACATACAGAATAGCTCTTAATTAAACATTTAAGTGAAGTTTGGCATGTCGACGTAAACCGATTCCAATAGGAACTTCGCTAAGATTTAATTAGGTAAATGTTACTCCTCTCTAAAACCGTTTAATGTACGAAAATAAAGTTTGCCAAAACATTACACCAAAGGGAATGTACACATCTATCTACAAATTTTCCTTGTACACCGCCGTCACTAGAGAAACACTCCAATATTGAACATAATTAAATTTTTCTTCAAACGTTTTCCTCATAGCGGGAGTGTTGTCAAAGATCAATGTCTGTGAAATCGGGCCAGTCGTGCGCAATCCAACTTACAGCTTCAAATCCTTCGCCAATAACTTATTACAATGGCGTGTAAGTTTACGCCAGCGAAAGTGAAACAATAGTTTTTCGTTTTTTCAAGCTAAGTAGGTATCCGAGAATGGTTGGGAAGTTTTCGATCTGCTTATCGGTGGGCATAAATCAATTTGAATCACGGGTCCAGAGGTTCAGCGTAAGTCGGGTCGTTGCAGAGCCCTTTTTCTGACTTGGGATCATGCGGATTAAGGGAATTCTGACCGTTGCGTAATTGGCGTGATAGTTGTATGATTTATGCTGTTTTTGGCGCATTTCGTATTTCTTTTATGATGTAGGAAGGCGTTGGTTTGCGGGTCATTAAAGCAAACCTGGCAAACGTATGCATTAAGATCATTGACGCATATTCTATTGACACGAACGAATCTGAACTAAAATGGCAACCGAAACGTCACTATTATAACCTATTTATTCATTTGAACAACAAATAATTTTACTTATTTTACTAATATTTTTTATTCACATCCAGATTTACACTTAGACTCGAGTTCTTATATTATGAGCGCCACTCCGTACATAACTACACGCTGTCAGTGTTGAAGTCATACTAAAGTCAGATTGCAATACAGCTGAGTCAAACACAATGAGTGTACGGAACGCCAGATCTAGTACGTAGTACATAATATATATGGATGATTAAGATCATCATAATTGAATGTATTATGGAAGTAGCTCTTATATAAATCAGATCGAATTCCACAAACAAGTAGGCTATAATAACAAAGTTGAAAAGATTCGTATCAATAGGCGCGTTGTTAGTTATTTAGCAAGTTCCGAGGCGGTGGTTACCCACAGTAAACACTAACCTTTTGTGAAACTTCAAACATAACAGCTTGTATATTGTTTGAGCTAGAAATTCTATAACAAAGATTCTGAATTGTGTTTGGAAACATTCTTTACTTTCTTTTAAGTAGTTTACCTTTTGTTGTTTATAGTCCTGCGCCTCGGTGTTGCGTGGAGACGCTTATCGCTTGATGTTATGAATAGAGTTTGACAAGAATATTCTTACGTGATATTCTTAAACGAAGAGAAATACTCGGGTTTTGAGTGTAGTGGTGTAAATCAAGTTTGTACCTAAGTTGCAACAGCGGAAAATGTGGTATTATAGTCGTAAATATCATTGGAAATAAAACTCGAAGAGTGACAGCTGGAATGCGTATGATACCCAAATTCGACACTTATTGCAAACGAGTAGTGATATAAATCTACGCTGGTATCAATCACTAGTTTCCTTTCTGCATTTTTTTTTGTTTATCATTATTCGCAGCCCCAATACTTATAGTAAAACACGACGTGATTAAGGTACCCGAAACGAATTCACCGATTTTAAAAGGCATTCTAGCTCAATATGTCGATGTAGGGACCATACTTATCTTTAATTACTTCGTTTTGTTCTTTATCCCGTATTTTAATCATGGAAAACAAGACTTAACAATTTGTTAGTTTTAATTGTAATTTAGAATACATTCTATACCATGTTATTTCTGCGCATTCAATTTATGTGGTTGGCTGCAGTGCCCTGTCTTGTGGGCTACGCTCTTGGAGCGTTTATTTAGCTGAAAAATAAACTAAATATTAGTCGTGGAAAATACAAGTTCGCGGTGAAACTGAGCGTTGTACAGTATTTAGCTTTACTTGTTAAGGACGGAACTATTTTCTGTGTCGTTTAATGTACAGGCTTGGTTGGCTGCGGATATTGTGTGGGCGCTTGTGGAATTTGCCGTCTGTCTGTGACCGTTTCAACGGCTACTATTTGGGAGTTTCCAAATATAATTTGTAAATAGGTGGGTATTTGCGTTTTAATATTTATACTTTTGCAATATTGGCGTACGTGATTATGGCAGTATTCGGAATTCGATAGCACGCAATATTACCTTTATTTATATTTCAAAAATCATAAAGTTATGTATGTGTTCATTGTTAGTTGCCGCTATTACCCGGCATGTAGATGAGAGGCCTCATCTCACCATCGTAGAGAAAGTGCTCCCTAGGGATAGGCACTTTAAGACTGATCCGATATTACATTCGAGGAAACTGAAACTAACAACCCTCTACCTGTAAAGAAACTGTTCAGTGTAATAACAATTTCTAAGAACAAATAACGCATTCTTTGTTGGGCGCGAACTGCCTTCATAAAACCAAACTGCTTTTAGGGTGAAATTTTTATTTTAAACATAGAAAGGGATTTTGATGGCCCTCGCACGTCGCGGCGCACGTTATCTTAGATTTAGTGCTTAGGTAATAACAGCGAGGAACTGGTGATTTTGAATGTCAACTCGTGGGTTGTTGGATTTATTGGCTTTGTGGGGTTTGGCATGACCAGGTTAAACCTCATGGGATGTATGTTCGATAAATTTAAGTACTAAAATAATATCGCATTTGAGATTTCATTTTGTAACTAGATTTGTTTTTGGACTACCTTTTGTTCGTGTCTGCTAGTGAGAGAATTTCCCCAAAATGAAAGTAAACGTTTAAAAAGCAAATGTAAGCTGCGTTACTAAGAAACGGTTCAGCATTTCTGTTATTGGAAATTATATTAAAATCGGTTCCGTTGTATTTCTACAAACAAAACTTACAAACTTCGCCTCTTTCTAAAATTCACAAAGATGTTGTTACGCGTCGTAAATCCTAGCCGATTGACATCGGGCGTTTTCGAAAGTATTCGGCTACGCGGGCAGGCTGGCAGAAGAGAAGATATGTCACGCGACTCAGAACAAGAACAAGCAATTGTTCTGAATCACGCGACGACTATTCTATTATTCTCTCTGGTTGCACGTAGTCAAGAAATGTCTAAAATTGTATTCTGTAATTATTAATATAATGTTTAAAACTGTAAAATGAGCGTTTAACAATGTGTTTTAGAGAATTTTAAATGGTTTTTAAAGTAATAATCAGATTTTTCCACACCATTAACTTTGATTCCTTTAAGATTGCAACAAATCGGGTAATAATATAATTAATTCAGTCCTCTCCTTACGGTCCTCTAATAAATGAATTTCAAATAAGTCAGGATAATGCGTCCGGGGCGACACATTCCCTCTTAATGTTCATATTAATTCAGCTATAATGGTTATTAGATAGGAAGCTGACGTCAGATTCTTAAATAATTTTATGGCCGGTGATTTTTGTTTACCTGGAGTATTTGAAGGTGATACTATAGCTTTTGGAAATCAACTTAAAGTATGTCGGGTTTATTTTCATTCCTTGATATGATAGGAGCGAGACGAGGCACATTGGGCTCATAGATTTAAAAAAATATTATGGTGTATTGAGTAACATTCTCTTTTGAAGTTGTATAAAAAACTCATTAATGATTTTAGTCTAAATTGAGCCCTAGACGCCTCTGCCTACCATCATGTGGAAAAAGGCGTAAAAAAACCTGCTTAATTATGTCAACTGGTTCAATATTAAAATTAACATGGCAGACCCTACTATAACTTTGACGTGAAAATTTATTCTCTACTTAAATAAAAATTTGCATGTGTTTACACGTCACTTTATCCCTCATATATTATGAACATTCTGTTGTATGTTAAACGATGACATTCACTTAAGCGAAAGCGGAAGGCATATGCGTACCTCCAGAGCCCTCTATAGCCCTCCTATTAAAAAACCGGTGAATGTGTCTTCGGAGGTAATTCATCGACCCTCTCTGTCCACCTGCTTCCTGTCACCCGCGTCACCTGAGCGTTAAGGGGATGTTTGCATAAAATAAGGTGACATTTTGAAAAGGGATAAAATAGTTATTGGAATCAATGTAGTAAGATATGACGCGAGATCTCTAAGCGAATATGTATTGACATTTTTTATTCATGAAAAGTGAATTATGATTTTCATCGCTAAGGTCGTTTAATTAAGGGTTAGTTGATTTGTTTTTAAACAATCTAACCAGAAATATTTATTACATATTGCATTTATCTATTAAATACTAAAGGAAACATATTTGAAATGCGCTTGTATTATATTTTAAAATAAAGCAAGCACCACTTTTAAGAGATTTTATGCCTTTATAGTCTATGCGAATAAAAGTAACTTAGCACTCAGAGATAACGCAGCTTTATAGAATTAAAAGTTTTTCAGTCAGAGTAGCAAAGATTAACGCGTTCAAGCAAACTAAAACGCCAATCTCTCCAACTTTACATATTAATAAAATTCATTAGATGAACCCGAGAATCTTTTTACTCCTCGATCAAACGGTGTTGATGTGTGGAATGACCTTTTCACATAATAGGCCAATGGAACATGAGGTTAAGTCGTGAGGGACTGTATCGAATATGTTATGTGGTACTAAAGTCTTGTCCGCCATAGGACGGATTCCCCTTGAGTTGTACCGACTTTACCATCTCATATAGTTTAGCAATGAAGCGAAGTAAGTAAAATGTTTAATATCCATATACATCACATTCCATTTGGTAGGAATGAATTAGTATACTGCTATACTCTTAAGTTCAATAGGTAGGTCTTTAGAGTGGGAGATCCTGACTGGGCAAGTACCTTCGCAATGTCTATTACTGGCATATGTAAGCACACATGAATATGTAAGCACAGTTGTATTCCGGTTTAAAGGTCATTGTATCTAGTGTACATTACTGGGCATTATAAGATGTAACATTGTCTCAGGATTTATCCCAGGATAACGTGTGCAGCGCAACGCTAAGAAGTATTTAGTAAATTTTAATTCATAGTTCGGGTGGTGTTTCTACTGTTGATCATATTTTACCATCATGTATCTGTTTAAAAAAACTACAAAACCAAACACTGCCCTTTAACATGTCCATGTTTCAGTCTGAAGCTTCCCTTTTCCATTTTTTGATAAACGAGCCGCTTGATCGAACTGCCGGGACAGAAGGGTTCCAGTCTGATAATATCTGGTTGGACAAATTTGTACGACGGTACACGATAGGGCCAAGTGTGAGTCCCGTCAAATGATAACGCGAATAGATTACGTACGCACCGCTTTCTTCTTAATATGTTACGGCAAAGAGATATAGATGTACTATAAAATGTGTTGATAATTTGGACCAAAATTTAAGGTGGCGGTTTGTAGAAATTGTACCAAATCATTTCTGCATCACGTTTATATCATTTCTGCACTAGGTTTAAATAAAATTATTTCACTTCATCAATAATCAATATGCTTTTAAAACAGAAATGCGCCGAACGCACATTAAAGTGGAAGAAAAGCTGGCAAAAAAATTGGTTCAAGAGTAATTTCGACCAATATTTTAAAACAATTCCGAAGACAGTCACTGCTTTTCTTATTTTATCAATTGCCTAAAAGAAGGAAATATGTATGTATGTTATATCAGGAGTCGTTTAATTTATGTTCTGTAGTTTAAACATGAACAGGATTAAATATATGAGATAAATGAGTTGTTAGCTCAGCCTTAGTTGTGTGAGGGTCACAACTGTCGTCACATAAAATCAATATGGCTGACGTTAACCGCCCTGATTAGCTGCAAACATATTTATTAGATCACAAGAAACCTAACTGAACAAAAGGGTTTTCGTGTATTACAATTAATAGATAACGTTTTTATCACCAGAATTTGTGCAAAGTTGGTTGAATATATTTTTATTACAATAAAGCGAAACACATCATATATCAAGCGAGAACTATTTAAAACATTTATACAACGGCCTTAACACCTCAGTTTATTCAAAACACGAATATTTTGCACAACAATGGCTCGTTATCGATTCCATACGAACCCCATAAAGTATAAAGTTTAAATATGAAAGAGAATTGCGTCGTTCTTTTACCCATAAATAACGTTAGATAAATATGTATCAATGTCTTGTCGAAGTGTGTACTTTCGATTATACTGCCGACGTGATTTGAAGAGGGTAACTCTGGAAATGGGATTTTCGGAAATTGGATGAAAATTATCTGGTGATATTTTTAGGTACAGACAATTCTATTTGGTAGAAGTTCATAACCATGTAAAACTAATTCGACTGTAATTATATATATATTTAAATAATTTTTATGCGATGTAATTAAATGATTAATTTAATACATAAAGTTTTGTGAGCCCTAAACAAAGCACAAATATTTTAGTAAATTATGATAAGCTGATACCTTGTGTTCCTTCATAACCTTACCTGATATTGAATTGTACTTCATCTTTTTCAAAACATATGAAAAAACTAAAATGACTTCAAAAACCAGCTTTGCCATAACAAATAACAGCAAAAATCAAATTCGTGAGTTACGTCACTTGCCCAGCCAGTAGTCGGTATGGGGCGAGAATTCAAATAGTTTCTGGAGTTGGATATAAAGGGATAAAGCGTGTTCAAAGTAACGCTCGTCTTTTTATGTTTCGTGTCGATTTGACGTGCTCGTAACACGTTGTTTTTCAGCGGCGACGATTCGACGTCGCCTCGTCGAGAATACCTCGTATATTTTATGTTTGACACACATAATAGCGTTTATGTTGTTCTTTTTCAGTTACATCAACGGAATCATTGACATTGTTTTGTTTTAGTTTATTTGTATTATTATTTGTAAGTTCGGGTTAATGGAATGATCTCTTATGCGAGCGGATACTATAATTAATTGTTTTTCTCTAGTATTGTTATAAAGTATATTTATTGTTATTTTATTTGTTTCATGTTGTTTGACTTGTAGGTCTCTAGCACATAGTACTTTCAGCATGATTTTTCCTTCCATTATTTTAAAGTAGACCTTGTTTATTTATTTTTTATTATTTTTATTTGACCTCTATAGTTATGGAGTAACTAGCATCGGCATTTATCTTCCATTCGCAGTAAGAATTTGTTCTACGATATATTTAGAAGATAAATTAAATATGTTGAATGTGTTAAATTATAAGTAGCATTTCACTCGCAATAATTAAGAGTTAATTGCGTTGGTTCCGCGCGGTACAGTTTTTAATTAAGCCTTTTATTGTGCGTTGAATATACGACTTATGCTGTATGTGTTTATGGCTCTAGGGAAGTGCGCAGCGTGCTTGCAAATTACTGTTTTGTTATAAAATGCTTGAATTAAGTGTTGGACCGAAATATTAATTATTTTATTAGAGACTCGATTTATTAGGTAGTGAATCGTTGCTATTTTTGCTATTTTGTGATCAGGTTTGTAGGACATTGTAAATATTAAAGACTAGGTCTTCTAGGTGGTGAATCGTTGCGATTTTTGCCATGTTTTAGTTAAATTTGTACGACATTGTAACCAGTGTGACTACTGCGCTATAAGTAGCTTATTAATGCCTCAGGATGGCGAGCGCAGTGCAACGCCATGCAGACCTTTTTTAATGTAAGTTTAACTGGCGTTCCCATTGTTTATGGTCAGTTTATCGCTGATTATCAGGTGAGCAGCATGCTTTTCAACATGTATTTGTACAAAAAAAATATCAGATAATCTATACTATTATATAAAGCTGAAGAGTTTGTTTGTTTGTTTGTTTGAACGCGCTAATCTCAGGAACTACCGGTCCAAACTGAAAAATTCTTTTTGCGTTGGATAGCCCTTTGTTCGTGGAGTGCTATAGGCTATATATCATCACGCTATACCCAATAGGAGCGGCGCAGTAATGGCTAATCTCAGGAACTACCGGTCCAAACTGAAAAATTCGTTTTGCGTTGGATAGCCCTTTATTCGTGGAGTGCTATAGGCTATATATCATCACGCTATACCCAATAGGAGCGGGGCAGTAATGGCTAATCTCAGGAACTACCGGTCCAAACTGAAAAATTCTTTTTGCGTTGGATAGCCCTTTGTTCGTGGAGAGCTATAGGCTATATATCATCACGCTATATTCAATAGGAGCGGAGCAGTAATGGCTAATCTCAGGAACTACCGATTCGAACTGAAAAAATATTTTTGTGTTGAATAGTCCTTTGTTTGTGGAGTACTCAAAGTTATATATCATCACGCTATGACCAATAGGAGCGGAGCAGTAATGGCTAATCTCAGGAACTACCGGTTTCAACTGAAAAATTCGTTTTGTGTTGGATAGCCCTTTATTTGTGGACCGCTATAAGCTATATATCATCACGCTATGACCAATAGGAGCGGAGCAGTAATGGCTAATCTCAGGAACTACCGGTCCAAACTGAAAAATTCTTTTTGTGTTGGATAGCCCTTTGTTCCTGGAGTGCTATAGGCTATATATCATCATGCTATAACCAATAGGAGCGGAGCAGTAATGAAACATGTTGCAAAAACGGGGAAAATTATGAGTTTTGAGAGCTTTCGTTGCCTGCGCTGCGTAAACGGTTAAAGTTATGCAACAATGATGTATGACGGGATTGTTTCACTTAAAAGTTCTAAATAATATAACAAAGTCCCCGCTGCATCTGTCTGCCTTAACGTGTTAAACTCAAAAACTACCTAACGTATTAAGATGAAATTTGGTATGGAGACAGTTTGAGACCCTGGGAAGAACATAGGCTCCCGGGAAACTACTATTTTTATAACGGAAAACTTTAGCCTGAAAAACTTTATAACGCGGGCGGAGCCGCGAGCAAAAGCTAGTATTTGATAAAATGAAGCAAGATTTTTTAAAACAAATAGAAACAACATTTAAATTATGTATTATAATTTCACAAAAACAAATAAATCCAGGTCCTTATAATTTATGTGGGTGAAATAAATCTGTAAGCGGATACAAGTTTATCCTCAAACAGGGGGTTTGGTCCTTCGAGCCCGCGTGAATGTAGGATGACGAATGCCCACATCTTCGGCCCGGGACGGGTTATATAATGCGTAAAATTACTGTCTTCAACTATCTCACATATATTTTGGGAAACGGGATCGTTTTGGGGAATGTTTTGTTTGTATTATCTGGATCTTTTCACATTTTGTATGGTTGCATTGTTTGAGGAAACATAATGGAGGGATTAGTTCTAGCTAAGTACATTGTTAATGAAGAAATTTAATAATATTAACTGGTAACCAGCAACCATTTGTCTGAACAGTGTTTAGGGTACATAGATATAACATAATAATTGCTAAAAATACATGCAAAATAACCATTAACTTTGATAGATTGTTTAAAGACTAAACGCTAACCTGTAATTATCTTTAAGAATACGTATTTAGTTAGTAATCATAAATGGATATTTACATAAACATTGCAAGCGATTAATTTGAGCTTCGCGTCCAATTCGCTTCCCACCTAGGTATTACTTAAAACAAACGTCTTTCGAATTGATAATGTATGGTGTCAAAAACATGCGGGCTTTGGTCACGTGCTCCTCGAGTTTAATTAAGCGGTAATTAAAGTTCTACACTGGTCTAAAGGCATTCATTTAGCGCGCGGGACGCCGCATCTTGGCGCCCACCGTGGTGCCACTTTATTACTTGTTCTCTATGGTACACCGTGGAGGTATTATATTATTATGTTAATAATGGGATGATATTAACTAATAAAATGAATACACTGTTTATTGAATTAATTTTGCATTTTAAATAATGTAACCATTTATTTTAATTAAGGGTACTTGATATCAGACATCACGTTCTCAGTAGGCCAATGTGGTCCTTATAAACGATTTCAAAGCAGACGGAGTCTCATGCAAAACCTAATCTTGTATATTCATATAAACGCGTTACAAAATAACCTCATTTTCCGTCTGTTATCACTCGCTCGCGTACAACGTTAAATGCATATTGCGCGAACATTTTTCTTGCGAAAACCGGTGGCGACGCGCGTACATCTTTATTAAAAATTCAGATGCTGTGGATAAACCCGGCTCGCTGAGGGATGAGGCGGGAGTGATCTCCGAGATCATGATTGAACATTTTATATTCTCGCCGGTACTATAACGACCCGCCTACTGAATTATGGCCAGGTTTTTTTTCACATAGATCGTTTACAGCAGTCTTGGTTTCGTGTAATGACCGTCTTTATTAGCTGCTCATTGTTAATGAAATATACGGTATATACATAAGGAAACATAGAATCTTTATTAAATAATATCATATAAGTGAATCGATTAACAGGAATTTTTAATCAGAGAGCGCCTCTATTAGCGCCTCTTTAAAATTTTGAATTGTATGTTAAATATATTTTGCTTCACGTCTTTATATCCTATAACATGATAGTCTACGTAACTCAAGTAATTAAATGTCCACTTAGTCCTTTGAACAAGTTAATATTATACGTTTGTACTACATGACATGTCATTAATGTTATCTACGATGTTAATTATCTTTCAGTTTACATTAAGTATGTTTAATAATTAAATTATTAACGTTTTGAAACAGCAATTAGTTTTACTGCGCAAAAACATTTATTGTGTAAATTAGAAATATAGCGTATACGTGTTTAATATATATTTGTGTACAATTAATATTAAGGTTATAGCTTAAGGTCCATTTTCATACATTTTGTTTCACCTTTAATCTGGGTAACTAAACAAGTATTGGCAAGTAAAGAATTTAAATTCACGTCTAGTTAGTGATTAGTTCTCGCAGTTGAAAGAAAAACGTAAAAATAATTAATATGCATGGATATTTCGGCCTTTAAAATTTAATATGACGAAATTTTACTTGCCAATACTTGTTTAGTTACCCAGATTAAAGGTGAAACAAAATGTATGAAAAATGGACCTTAAGCTATAACCTTAAAGTGAAAGGGTAGCGTTCTAAAAAACCAACTTACGTGTATAATAAAAATTATAATATGTAAATCTTAACTAATTAAAGGTTTTGCTTGAAAAAGAAACTGGTCGGTACGAACGTGGGTACTGTACTTTGAACGTTTTATTTAATAAGGCTTTGTGCAGCCCTTCGTACATAATTGTTAATTAATTGCCTTCTCAGGAAAAAGGGACTCGTAATGGCTAATTAGACGAACGATAAATATATTTTTGAGACCGCGCCTGAATTTCTTGATTGTATGCCTTTTGAATTATGTATTATGGTATTAATTTATGATGTTAATAAATATTCCTTTGATTGCGGTAGTAGCATGGTGTTTTTATAATTTATTTTTCTGCGGACATTTGAACAATGTTTTTTTGTCTTAACATTTCTAATTAATCAAAGGTGTTTTGTAATTCTGTAGAGTTTTTTTTAACGTTGCTGCGATTTTTTTATTCATACTTCGTCGATGAAATATAATTTTCAAGGGGTCAACTCAAGGTATATCGTTTAAAGTGGTTTGATCGCGTACAAAGCAAACCACAGAGACATGTCTGGAACAGACTTTGAACTAAATAAGAATCCAAGGTTTTACGGGAATGGTAAAAAAAGAATGCGATAACGGGCAATATTTACAAACTTATGTATTACTTGTTTACGCATTTACCTATTATAATAGGCATAGGCAGAGAGTATAGTTCCCGAAGTTAGTGTCTAAGTACGTATCTCTCGCTTTCTTTTACCCTGAGATATAATGAATAACTGGATGTTGTGGTTACTCGTAAATTCTTTTGGCGTGTGGGGAAGTAGTTAACAATGTTTTCTCTATTTCGCCTAACGTAATATTATAGCAATTTTAAATTCAGATTTCCAATACAATAGCCAGTTAATATTCAGGGTTATTTTTAAGCCGTTGTAAGACATCTAATGTTTTAGGGAAATTACTGCACTGCAGCTCTGCGCAATGCAGCGTTTTGTAAGTCAAAGTCGTAGGTTTCTATTGTTAATAATAATTTTTCATCAATCGAGTTAGTTCGTTTCGTCTCCAGTTATAAAACAAAATTCTTTCCACTATAATTACAACCATATTTCTCTTCAATTTCAAAGCTTTTCCTGTTCTATCAAAATAAAAACCCGTTGAAATATAGTATACCTCCGGCGGGTTTCAATCGTGGTTTTATTTAATTAAAACGCATCCTCATGGGCACCGGCGGTCGGCGTCACGTGATTTCATTTTCCTGTCCGTCTGTACGGGGTTATACGTTATACTATTGATTTTGTAAAACTGTGAGACGTAAAATAACGTGGAAAATGAGTTAAGAAATATTCAAGTTAAAGAATGAAATGAAAAAGAAGTATGTTTGTGTTACTGTGATCTTATTATATTTGATTCAATAATTTTATTAATATGGCTACTATCACTAAACGTTTTAGATTTACGGATTAAAGCCCTGATATTTGATATTACTTTGTATTCATCGTGTTTTATGAACTGTTACAATTGAACACAATCGGTTCGGGACAAGTAGAAAGCAGGAACATTTTAAAAATGGTTTGACTTTACCGCCGACGTTGCGCCGTCATGCGGCAGGAATGTGGATTACATAAATAAAACTACATACGGTTTTTTGATACATAATAACAGTGTTTAACTAACTGAAAGATTAACATTCTTAATGCAGTTTTACAAAAAACTTTAAACTTTAAGGAACCCTTATCAGATTTGAAATAAGCGAACAAGTAACAACTCTAGATTATTCCATACAAAAATGCCACAAAGATATAAAATATATCACAGATAGTGTCGACACCGCACCAATTCATACAACAATATTGTAATATATGCCCACTTAAACGGAATAGCATGCATAATTCCGTGTACACTGCGACACAAAATTCCCAAGATCAGCACACTTCCAGCAAATAGCAGTTATCTCGCGGCTATCCAATAAAGTGTCCCGGCAAGTTCTTGAAAATGTAGCCGGGGAAGTTTTAACATTAGACCTGACCTAGGCCAATAGCTATGTTTTTATATCGTTGGTAGCCGCTCCGCTCCTGTAAACTACTGTTTCTTTAAGACGCGAATGCTTATCGTAAAACGTGCTTCGAATTCTCGGCTAGTGTATATTAATTAAGGGTTTTACTTAAAGACGCGACTGGAATAGTTGGTGTTGTGAGAATAAAAAGGGTTGGTGTTGCCAATTAAGTGGACCTCGAGTGTAGCAATTAAAGTGTGATAGTAGAAGTTAAACAGAAAAATGTTTAACGATGTCTAATTTGTTTTTGAATTCCTTGTAAATTTGTTTGAGTGTCACTATGGATGTCTTGGTCATGTGAATCGTTCAAATTTAGTTTCGCCTATATGATATAGAGATTATACAGACAAATACTTTTCTGGAATAAAAGGTAGCGTATGCATTATTCCAGCATCTGGCCATCTGTGTTCTGGCGGTTACATTTAACAAACATTAAGTAATAGTGTCTAAGTCTTTTGTATGATAGAAACCGTCCGCGTAAGGCACCGTAATGTCTATTTCTTCCAAGCAGTAGTGTGCTTGGACTTGTTGTGTTCCAGTTTGGAGGACTTTGAAGCCAGAGTAATAGGCATCATGAGGCCTGACATCTTATGTGTCAGGGTAACCAGCGCATCGGAGTATCTCGCAGTACTTTGTACTTCAAGCTTCTGTATGATGTTGCTACTGTTTGTGGGCGGTCGTATCACTTACCATAAGGCGAGCGGCATGCTCATCTCTTCTTTCAAGTAAAACTTGGAAATCTACAAATATATTCACAAACCCTTTAAAATATTTTATCACAATAATACTTAACCGTTTCGTAATAAAACCGCATAATTAATAAGCACGTTATTCTTAGTTGTTTTGTGAAGTTTCGCCCCGTTTATCTCCCTTACCCGTATTCCGGATTAAACTGCAATGCTCTTGTATATAACTAATATTTATTGCATAGTTCCTGGGCCGTTCATTATATTTACGAGGTCTATGAATGGGCAAACCTGTACCTGTATGGTTTATGACGTTTTAGCTATTTCTGGAAGTATTTTTGGTGGGTATTGTTAGCATATCATGGCTGTGTTTAAGATGAAATAAAGGAATATACTATCGTTAAAATATGACTGGTTTGAAGTGTGTTTATAAGCGATGAAGCTATTTTTTACAGGTCATGAAGACGTGGCGGTTGTGCGCAATAACCGGGAATATAATTTGACGTTTATTAACAAAAGTAGTTGTGTGACAAGCGAAGCGGATTGTCCGCCTACAGACTGTTTTACTTATAATATATAACAAGGTAACTACAAATACCATCTTCAATATAAATCACAGTGCATTGCGATTGTCTCTAAACATTGGATAACAAGTTACAATAGCCTGATAATTAAACTGGAACCCAATAAAGTTAATATGCTGCAGTAGTTGTAGATAAAGAATAACTAAAGGATATTTCATTTATGAAAGACCTAGTATGTACCGAGTTAATAATCTGAAAAAAAAAAACATGCATCAAACAATATTCATTATTATCTTTGAATAAATTCAGACAGCGTAAAATTTCATGAAGAAGTGATTAGTTCTAAAATTTAAAAATCATCCCCTGATGGTGAATTTCTTGCACCATGAAGTTTTTATTTAATTTCTGAACGAAACTACAGCTAAATTACTCTCTATTATTGAGCGGAGCGGTCGGTGGCTGCCGTTTTTTCCCCCATTCAAATTGAATCAGCACGTCTGTTGCCCAGGGGATTTCCTCCGAGATTAATTCAGTCGCTTTTGTAGTTGCGACCATGAATTATTGTTTAAGTTCGCTCCGTATGTTGGTTGCTGTCATTACTGCGTTTGGATCTGTTACTTCAGGGTATGTCTTTTGAAATTAGAAATGAATAGAAGTGTCTGTTTGTGAGTGAATAGGGGTTCGGTTCTCATAGGGTCTTATGATTATTTGCACGGAGGATTGTTCTCTTCAATATAGAAATGATTTTTTCATAGCATAAGTAGACTTGAAACATGCAGACACCCCCTTTGGGGTGTGAGTAATAGGCAAGGACTTATATCATGCTACGTTAATGTAATAATTAATAACTATGTTTAGCTCATTGTATTTCGTAATAAGGTTATTTGAATTGTTTTAAATGCTTTGTAGTTGAATTGAAATAAATAAACGTTATCTGTGTTTGACGTGGCTCTCCGTCTAGACGGTTTCAAGTGGGAGTTATTGAATCAAACATTAATTTGTAGTTATAAAAGAAAAATTTATACCCGCTTAATTGTTAGAAGACAAGTTTTTTTATTTGTTAATAGGTTAACAATGTTTTTATGGAGCCTATCCTATTTAGTATAGTGTAGTTAGTACTATGTACTATATTTTGTATCTGAAATTTTTGGTAAAAATATCTTTTTGAACATTGTTATATCTACGAGTATGTATTTTAAAAATGTAATAGCTAAGTTCGATATGTAAGTGTATTGACAAATACTATGTCACTGATTACCCTCAAAACCAAAAAGTACTTCCTTTTTCTTTGTAATGGGTGAAAAATATCAGACATAAGTTATATCTTATAATACAGAACCTATTTTTTCAAAGCAATCCTTATAAAAAACTGTTTTTCTATATAATCAAGTTTTTATGTACATGAAAGTGAAGTCACGAACCTCTTATTATTCAGAATCTATTTTATCAAAGCAATCCTAATAAAAACTGTTTTCCTATATAATCAAGTTTTTATGTACGTAAAGTGAAGTCACGGCCCTCTAGTTAACAATAAACGTTGTTTACTTTACCTGTGTCCTGTATACTCCAAATTATGTTTTAATAGGCCTTCAGCGCAAATCGAATGTCCCCGCATTATAGAAAAAATGTCCCTTGGGCTCCATTCCGAGAATTTATTTTAGTTTAGTAAGATAGACGATCGAGTTAACCGATACTGCGCTCTAGTAACATACTTAGTCTGGCCATAAATACTGTTACACTTAATTATAAAAAAATATTACATTTGAATTTCGAATCTGTCATTTTTATACGATTGTTCATTGTGTTTTCTCATTTTGGCGCCAATACATTGTAAAATATTTTGCGATATTAAAATGGTGTGGGGTGATAAAGAGAACCGAATCGCTGTGATAGCATTACACAAAGTAGGTATGGAGCCAAATGCAATTTTTAAAACTCTCCATACACTTGGTATTAGTAAAATGTTTGTGTACCGGGCTATTAATAGGTACAATGAGACCTCCTCTGTTTGTGACAGAAAAGATCTGGCCGTCCACGTAGTGTTCGTACGAAAAAGGTGGTCAAAGCAGTAAGGGAAAGAATTCGAAGAAATCCTGTCCGAAAGCAAAAGATTTTATCTCGGGAAATGAAGATAGCACCTAGAACCATGTCGCGTATTTTAAAAGATGACTTAGGACTTGCAGCCTATAAGAGACGCACTGGCCATTTCTTAACTGATAATTTAAAGAAGAATAGGGTGGTAAAATCGAAACAACTACTGAAGCGGTACGCAAAGGGAGGTCACAGAAAAATTTTGTTTACGGATGAGAAAATTTTTACAATTGAGCAACATTTTAACAAACAAAATGACCGTATTTATGCTCAAAGCTCTAAGGAAGCTTCCCAATTAGTCGACAGAGTGCAACGTGGACATTATCCGACTTCAGTGATGGTTTGGTGGGGTGTTAGCTATGAAGGAGTGACTGAGCCATATTTTTGTGAAAAGGTATCAAAACATCGGCACAAGTGTATCAAGATACCATTCTTGAGAAGGTAGTTAAGCCCCTTAACATCACCATGTTCAATAACCAAGTATGGTCCTTCCAGCAAGACTCGGCGCCGGGTCATAAAGCTCGGTCCACGCAGTCTTGGTTGGAATCGAACGTTTCGGACTTCATCAGAGCTGAAGACTGGCCGTCGTCTAGTCCCGATCTTAATCCGCTGGATTATGATTTGTGGTCAGTTTTAGAGAGTACAGCTTGCTCTAAACGCCATGATAATTTGGAGTCCCTAAAACAATCTATACGATTGGCAGTGAAGAATTTTCCCATGGAAAGAGTGCGTGCTTCTATTGATAACTGGCCTCATCGTTTAAAGGACTGTATTGCAGCCAATGGAGACCACTTCGAATAAGCTTTTTATATTTTTAATTGTTTTATATTTATGTATTAAACTGACACACTGTAAAAGTAATAAATGTTATTTGCAGTTAACAATTTTCTTTTTTCTTTATTACAATATTTATGGCAAGACTAGGTATAAGTATAGTTAAAATTTTTAAACAAGTATTGTAATGACTTAAATATATAAATGTTAAAATAAAAAAATGTTGCAATTGTAATGTCTGCGAAGTTAGTCAAAGATTTATTACGGGTCATTGAATTATAATAATATATTTTTTAAATCAAATTACCATTTTAAGATTAATAGACAGCATTGAATGAAAATATAAACGTATCTATTTTTCATACAAGCCAATAGTTCTTTAAAGTTACACTTGCTCGCGGTAGTGTATGTTCAGTAACAGCAACAGATAACTCTATTTTTTATTTTTGGTAGATAAAAACAAATGTATTAATTGTTACATATTTATGACAAGTGACAACCCTATTTCCGTGCT
>NW_023593158.1:0-26043 GCF_014839805.1 Manduca sexta
AAGCACCATAAATATTACGTCATACATTAGTGAACCTTCATAGTCGGGACTATCATCCACACGACAGCGATCGTACTACATGTGAAAAGGATTCTACTACTAAGGCAACTTCTTTCTATCATATTCAGCTGTGAAACCATCAAAATTATCATTCGTTTGAAAATGACTGTACTTTCAAAAAATTTTAAATTTCAACGAATTTCGCGGATTTCTTTCGTTTTTACTCCCTTATTTCAAATTGTAGTATATTTAAGAGAGGTGTACCTATGAAGAATGTTTGCCTCTATCATATTCAGCTAGTAAATTATCATAATGATGATTCATTAGAAAATGGCTCTACCTTTTCAAAAAATTATAAATTTGATCGAATTTCGTGGATTTCCATCGTTTGTACTCCCTTGTTTCGAATTGTACTATGTTGAGAGATTGCACCTCTGAGGGACGTATTCGTCAATCATATTCAGCTATAAAATCATCACAATGATGATTTTATTTAAAATAGCCGTACTTGGAGAAAATAATCATTTTCCATGTATTTCGTGGATTTCCATCATTTGTACTCCCTCGTTTCGGATTGTACTATGTTACAGAGGGATTGTACCTCTGAGGGACATATTCTTCCCTAGTATTCAGCAATAAAATCATCATATTAATTATTCATTTGAAAATGGCTGTACTTTTTTAAAAAATAATAATTTTCTAAGTATTTCGTGGATTTCCATCGTTTGTACTCCCTCGTTTCGGATTGTACTATGTTACAGAGGGATTGTACCTCTGAGGGACATATTCTTCCATAGTATTCAGCAATAAAATCATCATATTAATTATTCATTTGAAAATGGCTGTACTTGTTTAAAAAATAATATGTTTCTCAGTATTTCGTGGAGTTCCATCGTTGGTACTTTCCGTTTCGGATTGTACTATGTTACATCGGGATTGTACCTCTGAGGAACGTATTCATCCATCGTATTCAGCTATAAAATCATCACAATTATTATTCATTCCGAAAATGGCCGTACTTGGAAGAAAATAATCATTTTCTACGTATTTCGCAGATTTCCATCGTTTGTACTCCCTTGTTTCGGATTGTATTATATTACAGAGGGATCGTACCTCTGAGTGACATATTCTTCCATGATATTGAGCTATAAAATCATCATATTAATTATTAATTTCAAAATGGCTGTACTTTTTAAAAAAATAATTATTTTCTACGTATTTCGTGGATTTCTGTCGTTTGTACTCCCTTGTTTCGGATTGTACTATGTTATAGAGGGATTGTACCTCTGAGGGATGTATTCATCCATCATATTCAGCTATAAAATCATCACAATGATGATTTATTTAAAAATGGCCGTATTTGGAAGAAAATATTAATTTTCTAGGAATTTCGTGAATTTCCATCGTTTGTACTCCCTTGTTTCGGATTGTACCATGTTACAGAGGGATTGTACCTCTGAGGGGCGTCTTCAGTCTTCAGTCGTCTTCTTTCAGCTATAAAATCATTAAAATGATGGTTGACTTGAAAATGCCGCGAGTTTATGTTACTACACAAGGCGGTGATTGACAAAACTCTCAGTACACCATATCTCTTGTCCTATAAGGTACAAACAAAATAAAAACGGTACAATCCGGTACTGACCTAGTATAATTTTAAACTCACTTGCCAACTTCAAACAGGTCAAAAAACAATTTATATAGGTAATAAAGTTAATGAAAAGTATAGTAAACAAAGAAGCCAGCTCGGGCTGGCAGGAAAGAAGAAATAAAATGATGTATATATGTTATTTTAAATAAATAATAAGGGAGAAACGCGTCGTGATCCTCACCGGTGAGGACAATAAAAGTCCTAACCTAGCTAACCTACCAGCCTTTCACTAGCTTCTTAAGCGATGACTACCACGAAAGAAAAGGCAGAAAGAAACTCCGGGCTTTATTTTTGTCATCAATTGTCCATTAAATCTTTTATAATATTATTTTAAATATATATATTTTTAATAAGTCTTTTGTATACAAAGTCTGATTAATTATATAAGCTAATATACGCACATCACCGTAAAAGTGCGGAGAAAATCCACCTAAAAGTATTTAACAACAATTAAAAATTAACGAAAAACAAAACAGTAATACTATAAAAATAATTTTAAGAAAAAATTAAACCGCCTTCAAAAACCACTCAAAACCAAAGAATAATTTCACATAACAAGTATATATTGGATACCAATTTTGGAGTCGGTGCCTAATTAAAATTGCTAGTTAGCTATATTTGTTGCATAGTCCATCTATGAGCTAAATTTCTTTCAAATCAATTAAAAGGAGTAGGTTTGCGTGTACTACAACATACACAGTGAAAGGTGTAATACCAAACACATGTGTGGTGTTTCATCTTTTTCGAGGCAGGGGTGTAATACACCCACATTTGACCAGCTATATGTAACAGGGGAAGAATTTGGGTAGTGTACAGTTCACAAATTTAAATATTTCCTTAATAGTTTTCATTTGCTGTGCTGCGGCGATGTGTTTATCTCCGGTGACAATCTGACTTGCTGACTTTGTACGCTGGCAGCACATTGTTTTCGTATATTCGTTAATGTATTTATCTAGCTCAACTAGCAATTTTAATTAGGCACCGAATCAAAATTGGTATCCAATATATACTTGTTATGTGAAATTATTTTTGGTTTTGAGTGGTTTTGAAGGCGGTTTTGTTTTGTTAAAATTATTTTTATTTTGCTTTTTGTGTTAGTAAAAATAGACCGTCTCAATGGCATAGTTGTGTTTCGCTCATGATACGACTATCGCGCTGAGGAGTTACACCTCTGAGTACCATTGAAAAGGGGAAAAGGTGTGATGCTATATATATGTATGTAAGAAGTAGATTCAAGCAAACCTAACGCAAAAACACAACTGTTATATTTGGCTCACAGTACTACTATCGCGCTGTGGTGTAACACCTCTGCCTACCCCTGAAAAGGGTAAAGGTGTGATGCTACATATATGTATGTATGTAAAAGGGGAGTCAATTAAACCCAACCCAAAAACACAACCGATATATTTCGATCATACTATAACTATTGCGCTGTGGTGTTACACCTCTGCCTACCCTGAAAAGCGGAAAAGGTGTGATGCTATATGTATGTATGTATGTAAGAAGTAGAGTCCACTAAACCCAACACAAAAACACAACTGATATGTTTCACACACAGTACGACTATCGCGATGAAATGTTACGCCTCTGCCTACCCCTGACACGGGGAAAAGATTTTATGCAATATGTATAAGTATGTGAGAAGTACAGTCAACCAAACTCAATGCAAAAACATAACTTAATACGTTACAGGAAAGCTAAATTACCGATTTCGTTTTCTTGGACGACATAATTATTCTAGTTTTTTAATTTTAAAACCAAACTACCGAAGCGAGCTTGACAAAAGCCAATCTGGAGAAATTCTTTCGAATAAAAAAATTTTCCAAATCGGTTCATAAATGAGCGAGTTCTGAGGTAACAAACATACAAAAAAATCACGTCGAATTGATAACCCCCTCCTTTTTTTGAAGTCGGTTAAAAACGTCTATAAAAACTATGAAACAGTGTACAGTGTGCATACGCCTACATTTACAAACATAATTTTGTTGTTTTACATTTCATATTTTGACATAGATCATACATACATACATGCATAATATATATTATAGCATCACACCTTTATCCCTTTTAAGGGATAGACAGAATGTAACACCACAGCGCGATAGCTGTACTGTGATCGAAATATTATCAGTTGTGTTTTTGATTTAAGTTTGCTTGAATCTACTTCTTACATACATATGTATAGCATCACACCTTTTCCCCTTTTCAGGGGTAGGCAAAGGTGTAACATTTCAACGCGATAGTCATTGTAACACGAAACATAACTACGCCATCGAGACAGTATATTTTTATAAGTACAATTTTTGAAGGTATTTTGTTTATTTTTTATTATATTATTAAACTATTTTTATTTTCAAAACAGCTCGAGCAACATAATCCTTATTGTGGTAACTAATTAGCAACAAATTCCTACATTACGACTTATCAAATAAGTATAAGTTTCGTGAGTGTCCATGCTAGCTTGATATCAAGATAGCAGTGGTAGCTCTGTTTTTCTAAACGGCCCGAGCAAAAAATCGAAATAGTGGTAACTAATTAGCAACAAATTCCTACATTACGTCTGATCAAATAAGTATAAGTTTCATTGAGGGTCCATGCTAGCTTGATATCAAGATAGCAGTGGTAGCTTTTTTTTCTAAACGGCTTGAGCAAAAAAATCGAAATAGTGGTAACTAATTAGCAAGAAATTCCTACATTACGCCTGATCAAATAAGTATAAGTTTTGTTAGGGTCCCTGCTAGCTTGATATCAAGATAGCAGTGGTAGCTTTTTTTTCGAAACGGCTTGAGCAAAAAATCGAAATAAGTGGTAATTAATTAGCAACAAATTAGCAACAAATTCCTACATTACGTCTGATCAAATAAGTATAAGTTTCGTTAGGGTCCATGCTAGCTTGATATCAAGATAGCAGTGGTAGCATTTTTCTAAACGGCGAGCAAAAAATCGAAATAGTGGTAACTAATTAGCAACAAATTAGCAACAAATTCCTACATTACGTCTGACCATATAAGTATAAGTTTCGTTATGGTCCATGCTAGCTTGATATCATGATAGCAGTGACCGGTTTTCTAAACGGCTGGAGCAACAAAATCGAAATAGTGGTAACTAATTAGCAACAAATTCCTACATTACGTCTGATCAAATAAGTATAAGTTTCGTTAGGGTCCATGCTAGCTTGATATCAAGATAGCGGTGGTAGCCTTTTTTCTAAACGGCGAGCAAAAATCGAAATAGTGGTAACTAATGAGCAACAAATTAGCAACAAATTCCTACATTACGTCTGATCAAATAAGTATAAGTTTCATTAGGGTCCATGCTAGCTTGATATCAGAGATGGCAGTGGTAGCTTTTCTAAACGGCGAGCAAAAAATAGAAATAGTGGTAACTAATTAGCAACAAATTAGCAACAAATTCCTACATTACGTCTGATCATATAAGTATAAGTTTCGTGAGTGTCCATGCTAGCTTGATATCAAGATAGCATTGCTATATTTATTATCTAAACGGCGGAGCAACAAAATCGAAATAGTCGTAAATAATTAGCAACAACCGAGAATCTTAGTCCTAGTGTCCGTCTGTACTTTTAAGAATCAGTTTCGTGAGGGTCCATGCTAGCTTGATATCAAGATAGCAGTGGTAGCTTTTCTAAACGGCCGAGAAAAAAAAATCGAAATAGTGGTAACTAATTAGCAACAAATTAGCAACAAATTCCTACATTACGTCTGATCATATAAGTATAAGTTTCGTTATGGTCCATGCTAGCTTGATATCATGATAGCAGTGGTAGCTTTTCTAAACGGCGAGCAAAAATCGAAATAGTGGTAACTAATTAGCAACAAATTAGCAACAAATTCCTACATTACGTCTGATCATATAAGTATAAGTTTCATTATGGTCCATGCTATTTGATATCATGATAGCAGTGACCGGTTTTTTTTCTCTAAACGGCTTGAGCAACAAAATCGAAATAGTGGTAACTAATTAGCAACAAATTAGCAACAAATTCTAAAATATATTTGGTTTAATTCTGCTAAGTTACTACTGCTACCTTGACAGAGCTATTTATTTACTAATTTCGGCATAATTAGTATTTAACGCCGCTTTAGTCACAGCATTATATTATAGAGATTGTGTATTTAGTCTTGGGTTTGATTAAGTTGACGTAAGTTAGTGTTCAGATGACGTGTGAAGTGGCCTGGTGAGACTTGAATGGACCGAGTTTCTCTAGTTTAATTCTAGGACGTATCTCTTTGGTAATAAAGAAGCATCTTGAGAAAACCTACATACCAATCTACAATTTACATTAATGGTAAATGAGCATCATCAGAGAAGTCCCGTGCCAAGATTCAATCAACACGGTTAAACAAAACAAAGAAACTGAACCAATTATAAAATATTAAAAAATAACAGGTGTATTCAATGCCGACTTAATTACTTTTTCACTTTCAAATAATACATTAACATATCAATAAAATAACAGACAGCGATCAAATTAATCGAACCGGTGAACAAAACCCATCAGCAGTTTCACTTTTAACTGTCTAGATTATTTTAAAGGAAATCATCGGTAATCGGTTCACGAATTCCTAATACTTTCTATTTCAGTTATATAAATTTCAATTTAAATATTTAATATAATTTTATATGTACAAATAAATATTTTACTGTGTGTAAATTGATATTTTATTCTACACTAGCTTTCGCTCGCAGCTACGGCCGCGGGAAAGAGTGTTTCCGCGATAAACAGTAGCTTATAGCACTCACTAGTAATGTAGCTATAAGTGAAAAAAGATCAAAATTGATTGATTAGTTAAATTAAACTCTTTTTAGGATTTTATCGCGGCTTTTATATTTTAGTTTTCTCCCGACGTTTCGAAAACTTTGCAGCCTTCGTGGTCATAGGTGGGAGTCAGGAGAAAATTAAAATATAAAAACCACGATAAAAATCGAAAAATAGTTTAATTATAATGTCTAACATGTGCGTAAACATAAGGTTCAATAGTTTCTGAGTTTATCGCTTTTAAACAAACTTTTAGCTTTATATATTTGTATAGATAAAGAGGATGGACTGCCGAGAGTTGTGATGGTAAGCGACTCTGCTCACAAACACAACCAAAACTCTGCATAAATCACAACATTGTTATAATTATAATCGTCACGTTAAATCTTATGATGTTAAATCATTAGACTGGTAATTAGTAATTAGACTTACCAACCAGAAAGCTATTGTACACTGCAGCAGAAACAATTATTGTGGTATCACTTTTATTGCGGGGGTGATTGAAATATTTAATAATAAATTGACATTTGTAATTTATGAAGTAAATTATTCCAAAAATAATCTTGTTCATATTATAATTTTACCTATACGATTTCATTATAGTATATGGTTATTATGTAATCTATCTTACGCGGTGGCTGTTAATTAAATTATAATTGATTATAGATTAAAATTAACTTATGCTGGGAATCGTTATTAAGAAGACGAGTTCTGTAGTTTTTTTTTCTGTATTCAATAGTTCTATACTATATATCTTGTTTTTGTATTTATTTCGGTTTTGTGCCTGTATCGTCTTCTTACGCGAACAATTCCACTTAACTTAATTCTTGTATGTATCGTGAAAACATTGATTCAATAAAATATACCTAATAATTCATAATTTAGGAATAAACTATTTATTAGTGGCATTAGCTTTTTTTGTAAGTGCATGCGTAATTATAATGTAAAGTCCAAATATTATGTCTACTAATATGAACCGTTTCTAACGCAGGAAGTCAGATGCATACCGGCCTGCTTTATTAATTAGTTTGGCTAACTGCATTAAACGTTAGCTGGTCACAGATCTATAACAGATTTTTAAATATGTTATTTTCTTTTAAACGAAATCTTCAAATAGGGTACATGATCTTTTTTTTAAATTTGTTTATCATATGTCATCCAATATCGAAGGGAATTTTTTTTTCAGAAAATAATAAATAAATAATGAAAAAATTCATGAAGGTAAAAACAAATTGTGACGTCACCGAGTGTCACCGATCAAATCACTATGTGCGTGAGAAAGAGATAGCGCGATAATCCTATCACACCCCCAGTTTTGCTCACAACAATATTTCAATTACGAATTATTGCATATTTTTTAATCAATATTGATGATATTTTCTTTGATGAATTTATTTTCATATTACTTATAAAATAATTGACAAAATTAAACATAGGATACTACCCTATTGCAGACACTAGACACATACAATATTTTTTTTAACTCCAGTGTGGGTAGGTATGCCCTATATTTCTTGTTATAAAATTATCTAAGTTGAAATATTACAACTACCGCCTTTGGCACACGCAATACAAATCTGCAAACTTTCTTAAACTACCTTAAATAAGAGTCAATTTAACATCACATAAGTAATGTTATTGTTAAAATCATTCTTAGTCATTATTATATAATAGCAATTTACATGGCATACTTTATGTTATATAATTAACATGAGTATAATGGCTCCAAATAAAGCGCACAGAGGGCATGGGAAATACAGAATAATGAGCACTCAGTCCAAGATTGTAGGTCAAAAGTTAGTGACGTAACTTCAAAATGATTTGAAGTACCAAAACTACTATGGAATTTGTAATTATTTTTTTTAATAAGTTACCAGCTCTCATTTTGATATTGCTGTGGAGAATTTTAGATTATTATAAACCGTTAATATATAACAAAAAGATACTATTCTAACATTCATCAAAGGTCAGGCTAGTAAACGTGGAAAAAAAATGAATCAAATTCGTGATCACATTTCATTAACATTATAGTAATTACAAAATGAATACGTATAAGATATGAATAAATAAAAAATCAAACCGCAAATAGTATAAGCAAATAGATTTGATGCCTAATCCACTAATGAGTTACGTAAATGCGATGACCTTTTGGAAATCATAGCAAGGTCGGATCGAGTTTCGATAGGATTTCGGAGATCCACGGACGTTACAAAAAAATAATAAAAATACACGTGTATATCGAAGGTTTGTAGTTTATATTCCTGAAGTGTTAACATAATTGCACTAGAGGTTTCTTGTGAACATTAGACTAAAACAAATAGTTTGATTATAGCATTAATTCAGCAATATTACCGAAGATAACAAACCCTTTCTTTCCTAATCCTCATTTCCCTTCCTTAAAGGAGGCCGAAGCTTATGAACAGTTTAGTGTTCCCAGACTTGTAAAACAGTATCGTTCAATTTTATTACATACGTTCAGTAAGACCTGAATTACAGGAATTACAGTAAGTGATGTGAGAAACGGATTCTTCTATGACCTGTAAATTATAATAAATCAGACTAATTATAAATTAATAATATAACATTTGTTATATAACTAATTTATACTTTTATTTGTATATTTCTACGGAACATTTAAATAATCATTTCCATATTTTAATTTGACCAACCAGTTCTGATGATACTAATAAATCTCGGGACGATCTGTTGTAATTATAAAACGTCTACATAAGATATTGTTGAAGGTGGGTATGTTTGTTGTAAACCAGTGTTACGAAAGCGAAAATGATTTCTGAAATATGTATGTTTATTGCAGCCATGCAGAAAAATCATTTTTTCCTAATTGGACTAAATATATATTACTGGTGGTAGGATATATTCGATGTCCGCACGGATAACGGCCACCGTATATAAAATGTTAAGACCCACCATAGTGGCCCATGTAAGTGTGTCGCGTTCCGAGATCATTGAGTATATCCAGTTCCAACAGACCGGCATAATTGTGTTGACTGTTGAGGTGTGATCATCACTCGTCAGTCGACATACTCTGGGACCCCAATCCACTAACCATCTGCAGTGAAATCACTATGCCGTGACAATACAAAAAAAAATTGCAAAAAAATATATTTTGTGAAATCAAACTCAATGTACATTGTATCCACCATGCAGTGTAAATAATCAGAGTATTTTTTTAGACTTCTTTGTGAAATCAAACTCAATGTACATTGTATCCACCATGCAGTGTAAATAATCAGAGTATTTTTTTAGACTTCTTATGGCTCTGTGTGCCTTTACTGATGACTATGGCTCAGTTTAGCGATAAAGAAAAAAATATTAATATAAACCCCAGAAATCTATATATTATTGTAATAATTTGGCTTTGCTGAAAACTATATACTATGCAGGTAAATCCAGTTAAATCTTTATTCCCATAAAACATAACTTAAAAGTGAAAATAATTTATACGCAAATGTGCCTGTGTGAAGAACTTTGTATGTCAATATCAGATCAAGTTATTGAATGCTCATTAATATGTGCCAAGGTCGAAACTTCTTTTTATTTACGAAAACTTCCTTATTAGTTTCAAATGAACCAATTCTTTTATCACATTCATATGGAAATTTGATGGGAATCTTCATGTATTAAATTTTTATTCGATTATGTTATATGATAATTAGGAATAAGAATTCGCCCCAAACTTGACCTATTAGTAATGTCGTTAATCATGGAACATCAAATCCGGGACAGGTTTTTTAAGGATTCAAGTTAGTTAATACCGTATTTCTTTTTGAAGGTAGGTTGCTTCGGTGACATAGTTATTGCAGTACCTACGACTGCAGTGCTGACTGCTGGGTTTCAGGCTCGACCCCAGGTCGGAAAAAGTGATATTAAACTTTTCTCCTGAGTATCAACATGGAGTCAGGAATTTGAGCCTGATATAACGATAGGCTCCCTATCACATCATGGGACAAAATACACAGCGAAAAGTGAAGGCATGAGTTACGCCTCCGTCAACTCCTTCGGAGGTAAAAGGCATGAATGTGTTTTATGCATAGTACTTGCTTGATAGTTCGACATTACCCTTCGTATCCATGGTTAGTCGTTTGAAGTTATTGACAATGTTCCTACAACTCAATCATAGAGTGCATACGAGTACGCAGAGATTTCTAATGACAAATTTGCAGACTGAAAGTAAAATTTTGATCATAATCCTTACTTTTTTATCGATTTAAAAGACGAGACGAGCTTGCCGTTTGTCTAATGGTACTGCCAAATGGTTCGATACGATCGCCCGTACACAGTAGAAACACCGTCTAACTCCTTAAATTACATATTGTCGGGTATTCACCTGCGCTCGCCATCCTGATACATGAGATGTTAAGTCTCATTATGTCCAGTAGTTATACTTGCTATAATATCCTTTAAACCGAAATACAACAACTTGGCTACACAGTGCTGTTTGGCGGCAGAAATAAACATTGCGGTGGTACCTACAGGCGGACTCTCACATACGAGAGACCACCACCACTAAATATTAATATGTTATAAAACGCTTCAATCACACAAGAAAATACGAAATCCAACATCAATAAGCAGTAGGCATTCATCGGCACAACAAACTGCAGAGATTTGCACATCATATCCGCTTCCGGGCGACGTGAGAACAACTTATGTAATTATAACATTACTCTTGTAATTAAAGTTTGTGCCGCCACAGTTAGAAATTAAGTAAGTGTACAGTTAAGTTTAATGTTGTCTTTATGTGCGTGAGGTCGGTTCAAATCCTTTGAAATTTTAAGTTTAATGGAGTGTTCGTGGGTTAGTTTCTTTGTTGATTTTAAACGTATTTATTTGAAATACAATTTTGGCTCTACATTTGTTTGCTGCATTTTTTTATTTAGCTCGACAAAGTGACTTCACTGCACCTGATGTTAAGCAAAGAGAAGCCTAAAGGCTCAAAGATACAAGCATCTCTGGACATCTCATCTTTTGTTATATTTTTGATATAGCTGAAGCTAAATAGGCTTTGAAGTATAATAATGTGATTATGTCATAAATGATTTTCACCGCTGGTAAACATTTAAACTAGTAGTGTATTAAAAAAGAGTAGAAGGCGGGAACTTCAATGCCATTGAAAGTGTGAAATACAATTGTAAGTCTGTAATGATACGGTCAGAGGCGGCTTTAGCTCATATGCCGCCCGTGTGCAAGGAATTCCTTGGCGCCCCCTAGGAGACAATGTAATCTATACTTATAATAAATCTGTAGAGAGGTCAATTCTGTACATGAAATATATTTCCAAAATAACTATCAGGGGGTGATTAGGGATCGATACTGATGCCAAAAATGCAATTAGTAAAATTTTTGTCTGTCTGTATGTCTGTCTGTATAACCGTTATAGAAACAAAAACTACTGCACGGATTTTAACGAAACTTAGTACAAATATTTTTCATACTCCTGAGCTGGTTATAGTATACTTTTCATCACGCTACAATTAATAGGAGCAGAGCAGTGAAGGGAAATGTTCGGAAAACGGGAGAAGTTACTCCATTTTTTAAGCTTCCGTCGCGTGTGCAACCTTAACAGTTAACGCTACACAGAAATCATGTATGACGGAAATGTTCGCCTTAAAATTATATAAAAAATATCGCACGACAGCATATGTCTATCTTTTATGGTTGACTCACAATAACACGTATAACTCCCGATAGCTTAGCACTTCGAAGCTTTCTCATTATATTTGTCTACTCTTACGTTTATAACACTCTCAGTCATCCCTAATTAAAAAAGTTAACATTATTAATTAAATATTCCATAAAAAAGAATCATAGAAATCGGTATAGAAACACCAAAGTTATACATGAAATACGCTTATAATAAGCCATCACGCGTGAATACTGAATCATGCTATATGCTTCCTTCGATTTCACGAGGATCCCATTATTAGACCCTGACCGGACAATCGGACCACCTGCATACCACCATACATTAAAAAAACATCCCGACAAATTGAGCACCTCCTCCACTTTTGAAGTCCGAAATCCACGCGGGCGAAGCTGCGGGCGGAAGCTAGTCTTTAATTAATTTGATAATATTAAATAAAAAGTTATTGTGTAAAGTAAAGAAGCCGCTCGCCGGCCTTAGCACGGGCGATGACTGTTTGAGAGCGCCAGTATCGCGAGCGACGCATGTCTCTTTGAAGATGTCGCGAGCGGCACTCGGCGCCCCCTAACACACTGCGCCGATGTGCAGCGCACACCCTGCATAATAGGTAAAGCCGCCTCTCGATACGATAATTGTTTGTAAGAAGGCTATACGGTCTGTGTACTAGTAATGCAGTCATATTGACCTATGCTATAGATTAAAAAAGGTCATAAAATATAATACTCCGACTATTCTCTGTCAGATTACAGCACGCATCCGTGCTCTACCTAACCACAGCTTATGAACCATATTATAATTTATATTAGCGACATCTCACGTCTAATGTTGGAAACAAGATTTGCATAATTTTCCTTCTGACATCAAACCGGTAATATTTATATTTGTTTTACCATATTTTGTACAGGGGGCGCTATTAACAAATTATTAATAACCTCATTTCGAGTTTCAGGGTAATATTGACATTTTATAGATAATTTGAAATATAATCTGATTTATATGAAAGTTTCTAGATGTTTTGGTGAAAAGTGTCAGTAATAAATTGATTTAAAAAAAATATCTATACGACATGGAACAGACTTACTTTACACAATACAAACAACGTACTTTCTTGCATGTAGTACGAGTATTTCCTTATAGATAGCACTGTACAAAAAAAATATACTTACTATTAGAAAAATGCTATAATTGTATTTTTAGGAATATGCATACACGTGCGTATAAAATATAAATGAATTTCATTTTTATATTCCAGGAAGAATCTAAGCCTCCAGCCAGTAGACAAGGAAGAGGATGCCCATCTGTTCACGTACCGGGACCTGAATAGGACCCACGTGTCCGTGGTGTTAGCACAGAGCGTCGACACGCTGGTAGACAGCGACTCGCCGCAGAATGTCGTCAAGTTCAGACTCGGCTGTGATTTTGATGCTGGCGATGATTTGGTACGACTTATGAATAATTTCTATAATGTTTTTTTATGAGTTCTCAAGCGATAGCGTCTTGACTATTTTAAAGGAATTTAAATAGACAATATATTGTTGTTAGGGGTATAAATGAGACATATAAATAAATGGAATCACGTGAAATGACAGGATTTGATTCTAAATATATATTAAGAATTATTAATTAGGCTGGATGCATGTTGCTTTCGACAGGTCCGTCTGAAAATTTTTAGGAGAGCCCTATGTTCAGTAGTGGACTTTATGTGGCTGATGATGATGATGATGATATATTTAAACTCATACAAGTATTCGCACACTACCAAAAATTTATCAGGCGTATTATTATTTATCTCTGTATTTTTTTGTAATCTAAAACAGTTGAACGGATTATGACAGGATTTTGACTTGCACATAGATAATTTATCAAGGAGTATACACATTTTATTTCATATACCGACATTATATTATCAGAGCTAAGTGCAAAAGCTAGTATGAAATAAAAATAAAAATAATTCGACTTGTCCTTCACCCACATACTTTCGAGAATTTTAATATTTTTCATACTTTGATCGTCACCCTTCCCACGAGAAAGATCTCCTTCCAGATGAATTATTATGACATTTTTAATTTGAATTTCACGGGTTCCCGGTATTGTTCCCTCTTTTCCTGTTTGAAGATAACATTTACCAACCAAGGTCCTTTTATATTAACCCTTGATTTTTTATCTCAGAATTTTATGAATGGAATTTTTGATGTTTTATTAAGTATTGTATTTATAACAATAAAGGATATTTCTATCTCGCTGCTCTTAAATAGAAGGTCTTCGAAACAACATAAAGACTTAGACGCTCTTTATTTATGCAATCAAATAAAGATGAGAGGTTAACGTTCTTCTCAAAAATACATCTCAAAAAGAATAAGGAAAAGGAATAAGAGCTCATAAACTATAATATTTTTGTGCAATTCAAAAGCGCATAAAACAACCAATTATGAAACGATATGCAACCAGTTGCTTATTTTGTAGTTAATTGTACTTTCAAAATTCTAGTAGCTCAGCGGAATCTAGGAAATAATGAAGGAAGTGTTATAGCAAGAGTGAACGCGGTTTAAAAGGCTCGAACTGCATTTTTTAATAGAAAAACGCGCCGACTGGCTCGACCACTAT
Source organism: Manduca sexta (assembly GCF_014839805.1). Lineage (NCBI taxonomy): Eukaryota > Metazoa > Arthropoda > Insecta > Lepidoptera > Sphingidae > Manduca > Manduca sexta. Next base: position 14,698 of record NW_023593158.1, read on the forward strand.
CACTCTTGTTTCCTTCATTTACGTAACTCACACGCCTTGACCCTTCCCGATAGTGGTGAAATATTAAGTATCCGTAAGATAGGTTTTAGAAGTTTAATTTCAATTTTTAACCAAAGACTCGGTATTAATATCCTTAATATACCCACGATTTTTTTTATACTCTTCTTTTTTTTATTGCTTTGAATGACGAGACTAGCTTGCTGTTTGTCTGATGTTAAGCGATACAACCGCCCATGATCAGTAGAAACACCATCCAACACCTTGAATTACAAAGTATTGTTCGGTATTCCACTGCGTTGGCCATCCTGAGACAAGAGATGTTAAGTTTTATTATGTCCAGTAGTTATACTGGCTATAATGTCCTTCAAACCGGAACACAATAGTGACACACTGCTGCTTGGCGGCAGAAATAGACATTGCAGTAGTACCTACCGGTGGTGGTAAATAGACATGGCTTAGCTTTTATAACTACCTACCTTCTCCAGACCATTTATCAGAGCATCGTATGCATACATGATTGGGTACAATCTAACAGATCTAAGATTATTCACCTGACAAGAATGCTAGTCAAAAATGTTCAAACCCAAATAGAATACTTACATAGCTGCGGAAATATATAAAAAGTATTAACAAGCAAAGATATACATATAATCAGGCATACTATACGTTAACTGCGTCGCAGGCGTAGTTGTATTATGGTACAACAGCAGTGCTAAAGTCTCGGGTTCGATTCCGAAGTGGCGAAGTGGTACGTATTGGGTTTGTCCTACTTAGTATACGCCCGGATATAATAGGCTCGTCCCCTATCGTATTATCATGGGACGAAATACGCATGGCGGAAAATGCATCATTTACGCGTCTGCCTACACCTTCGATGGTGCAAGGCATGAGTGAGTGTACTATTGGTTAACTAAATTGAGAGTTAATTGTTAACTTTTACTTTGACATCCGCATTTTCAACAACTAAATGACTGCAATCGCTTTTGATTAAACATGTGCGGATGTCATTAAATTAACATCTTTGCCATTTCGTATGCATTCCGTTTTCTTTTCCCAGTGATTGTCACCAAGATTAGCTGAGTTGTATAGCCATGACACAATCACATACATTAGAAATATGTTTTTAGAGGCTACCTACTCTTTCTCCAAGGGTTTAAAACTTACATAAAAGTAAATGTATTTAACAATCTTTCCATTTACGTCAGTGGAAATGAAATTTAAGTTGCAAATTGTTAATAATATTGTTTGACAATGTTTATGTTTAAGGAAATTCTTAATTCTTATTCTTAGACAGTAAGTTATTTTTCTATATTGCTTCATAAGATATAGTAACTTTAAGTTGTTTATATTCCTTAAACTTATGTATTTGTAAATCTGTTTCGCCTTTAAATAAAAAGGAAAAATTAACTTTATTATTTAATAATAATATAATGAACTAGAAACCACTAACATCTTCAAAATTTCGTCAAATATGTTTTACTAACTAAACAATCAGTACCGCGCCCCGTATTCTCAGCTTAAATCAGTTACAAATTACAATTTTAAAATAACTTTATCTATTTTTCAGATATCGGCGTATCTGTCTGTGACCGTGTACATAGAAGACGTGAACGACAACGTCCCGGTGTTCCTCGACACGCCGTATCACGTCACCGTGGATGAGCTGACGCCTACTGGTATGTGGTTATATTCATTTGTTGCATATTAGTCAATTGGACAAGATAAAGCTAAGGTTTTCTTAAAAAGCAAATGTTTATAAGTTTTCAATTTGAAATGTACACTAAGTTGTCTGGGAAAGAATTAGGACGGATATTAGTTTAACTATCTTTGCCTATGGGATAAAGACGAGAATGAGTATGTGTGTAATGATTTTATTATATTAGTACTCGGTTGCCCTAAATCTTTCAAAATTTAAAGATAATGATATAGTCCAGGGGCTCCATTTCCCACACTCTGCCTGGAAAAGGTCACGACGTTCTGCATGTAAATGATATTCATAAAGTACAACTATAAACACTCCTCACTATCTTTACCAGGTTTGACAATCTTCAGAGGCATCCGGGCATTCGATCGGGATAAGCCAAACACTCCCAACTCAGATGTCCAGTACAGCATCATATCAGGAGATGAGGAGGGGCATTTCGCGCTGGAAAGCTCCCACAAACCAGCTCTGCTGTTAAGGAAGCCGCTGGACTATGACGATGGGGATAAAGAGTTTAGGCTTGGGATTATGGCTTCGGTAAGTTATAATTTAAGATGGAATATATTGTCATTAAAAGGGAACTTCAAAAAGTGTTGGTAATCGTAATTCATGTTAAGTACCAAGTTTCGAAACTAAATAACTATTGTTTTACTTATTTATTTATCAGTTTTATAAGTTACACATATATTATAGTTATAGTATATGTAATTGTAAACTCCGCCCGTAAGCAATCATAGCATGAGCCACAACGCTTAAATAAATGCCTAGTACTTATGGTATCAATTATATGCTAACAGTGTATAAAATTATGTATAACACAAAAATAACCTTTTAGTGTAACTTAATGAGATAGAATACTTTGAAAAGGTATAATATATTAATATATTATTTTAAAAATATAAATATAATACAACATAAGAGAAAGCTACCACTTATAAATTAATAGTATACGCATCTAGTTATTAATTAATCTAACAATTAATCACTGTTTGAATGCTCTATTTATTTATTACAGCTATTATGTATATTGCATGAATTTGTAACGCAACAAATTGGCAAATAACATATGTTTTAAACAGCTCGTAAATCAGTCGTTACGGTTCAATAATAATGAAAGTAAATTCGCCATGCAATAAGTATTATTGATATTATCCTTACATAATATAAAACCAAGTCCCGTGCCGCATTTGTCTATGTCTGAACGCGATAAACTCAAAACTACTGAACGGATTTCGATGAAATTTGATATGGAAATAATTTGAGACCATGGGAAGGACATAGAACTTTTTATTCCGGGAAAAATGGTTGACGCGTGCTAGGCCGCGACCAAGACAGTATTGAATAAGTTGATTTAAAGAGCTATAAGTACCTGATCTGACTTCTGACTACATTGTGAGATCGACGCTGGACAATATTTAATGATACCACATAATAAACATATAATAATATAATATAAAAATATCAAGCCCTGTATTATATACAGCCCCACTGTTGGGCACGGGCCTCTTCTACTACTCGAGAGGGACAAACATATCGCAACAGAAATTTTATAACGTAATAACTATATATCTGACCGTTTCTAACATTGTTTTACTAACCGTAAGCTGCACGTATAAATTATTCCATAGTGCCTATATATTGTATTTTTATCCTGGGAGCGGACTTTTAACGCAGGCGAAGTCGCGGGCAAAAGTTATTCCTTCACGTAAACTGTTTGATGAATGTATTATTAAAGAATTTATAAATATAACAGAAACAAATTATAAGTTTCAGAGTAATATTCCCATTCAAACATTATCAATGTTCTCAGAAACACTCCAGTTAATTTAGATTGTTTACAATTCAAATTATATTGACGAATTATTCGCCTATAATGGAAATGGGATGGAATAATAATATGTTAATCCTTGGAAACCGCCTACAATATTTTAGTTTTTATTTAGGGAGTGCAATTAGGCGTCAAGATAAAGTGCTGATTGACGATTGATGTTTATCACTCGACAGTTGACATTATTATGATGGCCTGTTTTATCAATTATCATTTTATCCAAAGAAAGTCAACTGAACTGGACTTGATAAAAGTACAAAGAATAGTATAAAGTAACTTAAAGGTATTCATCCAAATTAGTTCTTTAGCGGTTATAAGGGTTGTAGCGGTTTGGATAAAAACAGCGGCTGACCGCCGAACAAGGCTTGCTATTATAATTATTTCTGTCTATGTGTACGATGGATACAACGTGAAAATATTTTGATCATCTACCTTCCTGATCTATTTATAAACATAAAGCCAAAATACATAACTCCGTAAATAGTTACCTACATGATATAACCAAAGTAACATTTCAGAATTCCTCTATGCTGGAATCCGTGACACGGCGTTGGAATCTTAATAGAAATTTCACTGTTAGTTAGTTTAAGAGCCTAACTAAATCGACAGTCTTCATCACGCTGACACTAAGTTAGATAGTTTAGTTTCAAAGTCTGGAGGTTAATTATAACATTATCTTCATCATTTGCAAACAGTGTTACGTTTATGGGTAGAATGTGTATTACTTTATTCGTGATCATTGTTTGTGACATTTTAAATTTTAAAACAAGCAAGTACGTCATGTGGTGAAATGTTATTCTGATTTCCCTGAACATTCATATTGCCGTAAGAGGCTTGAGTAGGGTGCAGATTTTTTTTAAAGTAATATTACAAATTTAATACAAAGATTGCGTGGTTTTATTTTTAAACTCCTAGTGATCTGGCCGATAACACTTTGCAATAGTAAAACTGAACTTTACAGTTTTCTGTGAAATAGCCGGTCGACTTCGACTAGTATCCTCGAAGGTGTTGGCAGATGCGCAACTTTCCGCAATGTGCATTTCATTCCATGATGAAATAGGGGGCGAGCCCTTCACCATATTGGGCAACAAATTCCGAGCTGGTACTGACTATAAAAAAAACAATATTACTTTACCAGACCCAGGGATGGAACTCAAGACCTCGGCTCTTTAGTCGTACCGTAATACCACCATCGAGGCTGTAAAAATATCAGTACCTTTTAATAAAATTATTTTCCAGGACCGCGGCTCTCCACCACGTAGCTCCAACACCACCGTCCACATCGTAGTTCAAGACAACGATGACTTGCCACCGAAGTTCACTCTAGATGTTTACAGGACACAAATACCGGAGTTTTATCCCTTGCTGGTAATCTTCTGTTTACCAATTTCTAACTTTGACTTTAATTTTGTAGTCCACTTTGCATTAGAATTTAATAAGCGTTGAACCTGTTTCATATCTAATACTGAAGCAGAAGTTAAAGATAATTGTCCGTCCGTTGCATGTATATCTAATAACCACACCGACAAAGTTCATAGTAATTTATTTTAAATTTTTAATTACAATTCCAGGGGAAACGTATTCATAGGGAGTTGCTATTTCCGGAGCCAATTCGAGCATTTGACCAGGACATAGGCGTACAGGCTGCAGTACGGTACGAGCTTTTATCAGGGAACGAAAGAAGACTCTTTGCTTTAGATTCTCATAATGGATCTTTATTTTTGGAGAAAGAGATAGATCTTGAAGCCGAGACCGGATTACCGGGTGAGATTTTATTCAAATCCTATTTACTTGACAAAATTTACATATTTCTATATTAATATACCACAAATTGGTGAACTATGTTTTATAAAGATCTATTCTTCTTCGTTAATTATATTGTATGTTTAGAGAATATGAGATCTCAGATGCCAGATAAAAGTAAAAATTCAATCTATTTTATTCGTAGGAAACACGTTCGTACTACAAATTCAAGCATCACAAGTGGACAATCCGTTGAAGGCTGCTCAAGCGAGGGTTGAGGATAGAAATACTAGACCTTAACGACAACCTGCCCGAATTTGAAGTGGACTTTTACAACATCAGCATAGTGGAGAATCTGCCAAATGGTTTGTTAAATACTTTAATCACCACTTTGATCTAACGTTGAAGGTTTATAAATCCAAATATTTTTGAACGGAAATAAATTGGTTATTTTGTACTACGTGTGTTTATCTGGGTAGGTATTATAGGACTGAACATCTGTGTTATGTTGTGAAATTCCAAAATATAGCGTATTTCGTAAGCCACAAATCACATCAACACAAATCCTGACCGGTGTTGCTTCTACAATAATATACCTATCTACTTTTGTGGCGTAGTTGTAATGCGTACGCGGTACGAGTATGACTAGCGCGTTATGGTCCTGGGTTCGGTTGGACCCAAAATAAGTATGACTGGGTTTTCCATCTTAAAATTCTCACTTACAGCCCAGAGTTAGAAAGTGGACGATGTGATGCCCCGAATGGGACTAAACAGTCGTGCGCCTGACTGCTTTCCGGTAATGTCGAATTTCTGTCTGATTTGACCATGAGAACGGAGGAATAGAGAGTGTCTCTGTGTATTACGCACACACTTGTGCACTACAGTATTATATCCTGTGTACCTGGCTTCGTTGAGATTGGCCGCCGTGGCCGAAATTCGGCTACGTGGGATCAAATATACGTTGAGATAAATTATCTGCTCGTTCTCACATCTATCTCTGTAACTTCCACGTAATAAATCATTAGAGATTCTCTAATGCATAGAAGTTACATAAAATAGATGAAGGTGGGAAAAAGAACCTTGATGGAAGTAACTCGATAACCGGGCAACTAATTAAATTGAAAATGTCGAAGAGTTATTAATTTTATATCACGCCTTGACATATAACACGGTCAGTGAGATCTATTATGTGAATCATTATTGAAAAATATTGGTTTCAAAACACGTAGAATTAAACAAAAAATACTTATCATCTCAATTTTCATACACGTAGATCTATAAGCAAAAATTAAAGTAATCAGACATTACCAATGGTTACAGAATGAATTGCGTATTAAAATATATTATCTTTAAATAGCTATTTCTAAATAAGAACAACAAAAATTTACTAAGAAATGTCGAGGCATACTATAAAGTATGTCTTTGCCTATCGAAGGAAAATGCATAGATTTATGTTTACGAAATGAAGACTTAATTATATGGGTTTGGCATCTTCTAGGTTTCAGCGTTCTTCAAGTAATGGCGACAGATAAAGACCAAGGCGAAAATGGAGAGTTCACTTATCAACTCAATGATCAAGAAGGCGCTTTCTCTATAGATCCTAGAACGGGTTGGCTAACTGTTAGAAATCAGGTATATTTTAAATTATTATAACAAATTCTAAATCGAATAATTATAATTGAAATAATATTTGCAAAATATGCGTTCGGGTTTTGATCTATCTTTCCACCATTGTTAAATATTTTTTAAATAAGAAATTATTATGATCTACTTACACTTAACAATTAACTTTTTTTAAGATTTTATTACTTTTCAGTCAGTCTTAGACAGAGAAGTCCACTCATCAATAAGAATGAAAGTATTCGCGAAAGAGAAAAATCCAAGCATAGTTGGAACCTTTTTAGATAAGCAGCGAGTCGCAAAATGGCGTCGGCAACCCACTACAACTAGAACACCAGTATCAAAGAACAAAACAACATACGTATTCCCAGACAAACTTGGTCCTAAAAAAGAAAACATAGAATATCTTGAAGATGAACTCATGTCTTATGTTAAAGTCGAAGTAACGTTACTAGATGCCAATGACAACAATCCAACATTCGTGCCGAGTAACTTATACGAATTTACAATAAAATCAAATGCTAAGGTTGGGTCTTTTATTGGTAAAGTGAAGGCTGTTGATCCTGATTTGGGGAGGAATGGTATGGTGCTGTATGATTTACAAAGAACTAGTAATTTGACAATTACGTCGCCTTCCAAGTAGATGCTGAGAGTGGCACTGTCAGTGTGGCTGAATCACCAATTGTTGAAGGGAGACATGCGCTATTTGTAGAAGCTTCGGATCAACCAGCTAATCCTAGTGAAAGGAGATATTCTTTGGCAGTTGTCACAATTGATGTTACGAGAGCAACAAAAGGTATTACAATTATTGTTTACAATATTTCTTCCAAGATTGCTCCAATTTTACTGAATTTCTTTTGACTAAAAAGAGCTCCCTAATGGCGAACAAACGTCAAGGCATAATGAGGAAGCTGAGCCATCATTCTGTTTGACATTGTGTTAACCGTAGAATCTCCTCAAATTAATGAATAAACGGAAAACGAAAGTAACATTTTAATGAGATAAAATAAAAAAAAAACATGTTCATATTTGTAACTTTCATTGGTTTTAAACTATTATTATTTCCAGGTAACAAACCAGACAGACCTGACTTCATTGGAGCTCCATACGAGTTCTGGGTTGGGTCAAATGTTGGCATTGGTACTAGCGTTGGTCAAATTCGTGTCAGTGATGCACTCGATAGAAGTGAGATATCATATGACTTGCTACATGGATATGAAGAAGGAGGTATGTATATTGTGTATACGCAAAACAAGAATTTTTTATCAATAAAAAAATTCTAAAAGTGGTAATTACCGAACATATTTTCCACCGACTGTATAAATAACCTTGATACACATACTGCAACTAACATGTAAAATTTCAAACTAAACTCGCCCACATCTTCAATAAGCCCACTGATCACACAATGCGTGGATACAAAAATATGACCCACAAAAAGAATATTAGATAAACTAAAGCGTGCGTGATCTGAATCAAATGGAATACTTAAATTATATTCTAAGGATACTTAAAATGATATTAATGTAACGCTTAAGCTAACCTTGATCTCTTAGATACTTTGAAACCATTTTAGCTGTAATACATTTTGAATATCTTATATTTTACAGTGGTAATATTGGGATAGATCTACAAATAAAAGTACGTGGGTTATAAATAAAATGTGGATGACTAAATAACCTTTAAATATAAAAATATTTAGTAGCACATAACAGACTTTTAATTCGGCATCATTTAGTTTCAATCGCATATTACTTGTCATCCAGGAGCCTCGTTAGTAAAACCCTTTATTATGGGATCATAAGTTAATGAATGACGTAAATTATGAAAAACTATTGAAGCCTAAATATTATTGAATTATAATGTTTCGGTTATCTTTGCCGCAGTACCGTTCGCAGTAGAAGAGAGATCTGGAGTGATCACTGTAATCGACGAGCTCAGTAAGTACGACCGGCCGATGTACGACTTCGAAGCTGTCGCTATGAGGGAAAACACCAACATCACAGTCACTACAAACGCCACTGTCCATGTTGTAGATGTTAATGATGAGAGAGGAGTTCTGTTGAGGTACTTATAAATTAATTTTGTATATACGATTATAATTTCGTACTTATTTATTGGGTGTGTGAATGCTATGTTTATCTTATTTCTCGCGATAATGTTATGAATTGACGTCATATTGCGAGATCTTAATAAAATATCTTCAAACATTCCATTTTGTTTCAGAGGAGCTCATTCTCCAATAGTATTCCATGTTAAAGAAAATATAGCAGGAGCGACTGTAGGACAAATATTCCAACTAAACATAAGTTCTATATCAAACAACAGTTCCAGTAATATCAGATTTTTAATAGCCAACCAGCAGGACGTGACGGATGATATTGCTATAGGTATAGATATGTCTTTGTTGAAAGAACTTTACTAATATTAATTAATACCAATTGCAAATTTTCTATACAAATAAATCAATTTTCTAGTATTATTAATCAAAACCGAAGCTATCATACGTTTTGAACTATAATATTACGTAAATTTAAAAATACATTAATATTTTTTTTAGGCCAAGACGGTACGATCTATGCCCAAAAACCTTTAGACAGAGAAACTAGAGACACATATAGAATGACAGTAATAGCGGAATTCAACAAGGGTGCCATATCCGGCGCTGGCATTTACCAAGTTACAATTTATGTTGATGATGATAATGATAACCCGCCAGTATTCGACTCCACTGCGTATGAAGGATTTATTAAAGAAAACTCGAAAAGAGGGACACAAGTTGATATGACAAATAAAATAATAGCTAAAGATGCAGATGAAGGACAAAACGCTTTATTTGCATATACAATAATTGGAGAAGGTCGAGAATTATTTGAAGTAGATGAGAATACTGGTGTTGTTACGTTTGTTGGCGATAATTTAGATCGAGAAGAAAAAAGTACATACGTACTTAAAATAGTAGCTAGGGATAGAGGAGGTTTGAGTTCTGAAGCACAACTTACTATAACTATAGTCGATGAAAATGATAACGTGCCGAAATTTAATGAAATCATTATTCCTCTGGGTGAAAATGTAGAATTAATTGAAGCCGATGAAAACAATTATGTGAAAATATACCACGAGAAAATCCGAATGAGACATCTGGTGAAGCTAAAGCTAAAGCTTTACCCAAAAATAAGTTTGCTTTAGACGTGGAAAATCTAGGTCCATTATTTATGGTTCCCGAAAATGTTGCCATAGGATCTACTATATTGAAACTTAACGCTATTGATAAAGATAGTGGTGTGAATGGCCAGCTAAGATACGATTTTGTATCTGAAGTTTACACCCCACCAAACGCTTTGCCATCAAATGCTGTTTTAGAAAAGAAATACTTTGTAATAAATGAAAGACACGGTAATGTGATTGTAGCAAGGTCATTGCCCCCAGAATCGGAGTTTAGGACTTAATATAACGGTTTTAGATGGAGGAGATCTAAGTGATAATATATCGATACGAGTTTACGTAAAGATGTTAACGATCACTTCCTATGTTCAAAAATCATGGTATAATTTCAATGTCGAGGAGGCACAGTATACCAGAAGAGTTCTAGGAAAGGTCGATGCCACAGACGCTGATTTTGGTCAAAACGCAAATTTAACTTACTTTTTGCAACCCACTAGTGAAGATTTGCCTTTCGAGATATCTCCTTTAAGTGGAGTCCTTAGTGTTAACGGAGAATTAGATAGAGAAAAGGAGGATAAATATATTTTTACCGTCGTGGCCAGAGATAATGGTCAAGAGAAGAAATTGTCATCTTCTGTCAGCGTAGAAGTTCAGGTCTTAGACATAAACGACAATGCTCCAAAATTCTTTGGTTTTGATGAAATTTCGAATGGAAACATCCAGAAGCTGATGAGCTATCCAATCACAACTTTGAATCAGTCATGATGATACCGGTATATAAAGCAACTTTGGAAGAAAATGCGCCAATTGGCACGACTGTTACTAGAGTATACGCAAACGATTCTGACTTTGTTGGTAATGGCAATGGATTGATTTTATACAGTCTTCCTCAAAGGAAAAACCAAATAAATCTTTTCGCTATTGACTCTAAGGAGGGTATAATCACTACTACCGGACGTTTAGATTATGAAACTCAGACAGTACACAATGTTACAGTAGCATCAGATTTAGGACCCAGTTTGAGCTCAACAGCTATATTAATGTTGACAGTCACTGATGTGCCAGATGAACAAGAAGTTTCTGACAAACCAGTATTCATATCCCGGTACTACGAATTGGAGATTGAAGAAAACGTCAATACACCTGTAGAACTAGTAACATTGAATTTGACAGAATATTACGAGAATTTCAAAATGAAATATTACATATTCAATGATAATGATCCTGACATAAAAAGAACGTTTGTAATAGATCCGAGAAACGGTACGTTATATTTAGTAAGAAGCCC
>NW_023593159.1:0-26038 GCF_014839805.1 Manduca sexta
CCTTGGCGCCTTTATCAAAACTACTTTCAAACTAGAAACTATAACAAACTCTGGTACTTTACCAGATGAAATATTGCATTGAATAAATCCTTATCAATGGGTCTCTAAAATGGTCTAATCTAAATAGTACATGCAGATTACTTATCTTGATTTGTTTAATCTCCGATAGACTTAAAGATAACACATATCTTATTAATTTTGACTGTCAGTAAACTAAAATAAATCCGGAGGACATAGTTGCAAAACTAATTTATACAACTACAAAAACCAGTTTCCAGTCGAGTTCCGATGCATTTAGTTACCGGTGCAGTCGATAACCGCATTCGGAGCTAATCAACAATGAACAGATTAACTGAGTCGCTTTAAGATTTCGTATACTCTAGCTTAGATATTTTCCTAGAAATATTCAATTTAATTTGATAAGTTTTAGTGGACTTTCATTTTGACTAGACTATATAGGCTTATGTCGTTTGTCTGTAATTTCTTTGGATCAATACTATTACCTTAGGTGATCCAAAATATTATATTCAAATAATTTTTGTTATAAGAGTTGCATGTTGCATTTTATGATTAACTTATTCATTCCAGATAATTTCATATTTTTGTTCAACATATTATGTCGACAAAAATATGATTTTGTAAAAACAAGAAAAAAGACGACTTGCACGAAAGATCTCGCTTCAGATTTATTATTATTACCAATAACTCTGTTCAGTTTCACCTGACAAACAGAATAATCCCCCGCAATCGAACTGAGTTATTCGAAGAAAATGTACCTATTTGTATTGTAATTCAGGGTGACGGAAGCAATTATTTTTTATCGACACGCACGAGCGCGCGGGTTCTGCGGCGGGGGGCGCGGGGAGAGGCGAGGTCGGGGACGTTGTACAACGGGACACCGACGCATTGCACCCGCGGGAACTTAACGTAGATAGTGGAGACAAAAAGAAGGTTTAAAAGGGGAAAACTGTGTACCATGGGAACCAACTGCTAATAAATACATACGTGGGATGTGAAATTTTGTTGGTCGACAGGAAATTGTTGACTGACTGGTTCGAATCTCGAATGAAACAAATTCTAATTGAGGGAGGTTCATTATGTTGCTAGTAATTTATTTACTAATGTGCTGAAGGTAGAATATGTATAAAAAAGTAAAGTAAAGTCCCAAAGGGATTTTATTTCATGAATAAACATTTTAAACTGATTTAATAAGTGGGTAAGACGCAGTAAAAGAATATGTTAAGTATGATATTGAACGCTTGTGTGACTCTGCAAACAATAGTAAGTATCCGTCGCTACAAACTATGAAGTTTAACAGTCATTCGCCATCCCAATAATTACTTTATAATTGACATAAACATTTTTAAAAATCTTCTTTTAACAAAACTCTTCTCTCAAATTCCTTTTTCAAACATTGAAACTGTAATTTTCAAATTTATTCTTTTATTTTTTGTACACATGTTCTTTCAACTTGCCCATGCGTAAACTTTATCCCACGATAAAAATGTAAGAATGTAAGAAACTCATACTGTTGAGCACAAAAGATAATACGAATACTCATACGTACCCCGAAGGGTCGCGCGGGACCGAGTAAAACGTCTTTTTATAATCTGTTTACTCGCCTCTCTTACCAGATAATCTTTTCACACTGAACAACCCGTGGATGTCGCGCGAACTTACGCCTTTATTTGCGCTTATCTTAATGTGGTATTTTTGAGGTTTATGTTTGTGTTGTGTATGACATATAATGAGTTTCTCGGCCACGATTTCGGATGTAGAAATTAAGATTTAAATATAGTAGCTTTAAATAAATTACTAGATAAATAACAAAATATTAGGTAATGGTAATCATTGAATATTGAAGACCTACTTTAATACTAAATTTAACTGTGGTCGTATCTTTCGGGCTAGAATCGGTCTGATAAGTCACCAGCGTAGGTGTATATCGTACCTCGCATCTTCTACGAACGCTACTTAATCATCTCACGTAGATGTTAATTGCAATGATGATGATGACTTTAATAACACAACGACTAAGGTATCGGTTTATAAAAAAAAGTTTAAGATTCACACAAAAAGTATCTGACAATCGCATGGCCTCATTCCCGTCGAAATATCTGATTAGTGCTAATTCGTCATAAAACATCTGTCGCCGTAAACTTATCATTAGGATATTTGAAATAGCAAAAACAAGACAATCAATTTTTGTCCTTAAATACAGGTAATTTAATAAAAAAATTATACCTACCCATTTACATTTATATGCAATTCACAAACAATTCTCTTAATAGAATCGTACGAATTGGAGGTAGATAAACACAATCGTAGCTAACATCCGTGAATTGAACCTAATTTCGTCGCGGGATACAGAACGTTTAACAAACTTTAACTGTACATAAAATTTTATTGACCCGTATATGAAATATTAAGACAATTTCGACTCGGATCGGGCGAGTTTACCGAGTCATTAGACGCATTTTTATTACACAATGACAATAAACATGTAAGCTATCGAGTGTAAACGATATTTTCGAACCCCTGTTTTGTTTATTGTGTTTGATTGTTTATATGACTATCAATTAATTTTGTATTTGGAACCATTAGTATCTAATTATTGTTAATGTTTCGTATGGATCTACCTTTGTATTTACAATGCTCGGAGTTCTTTTGTTTGGCTTATCTCGATTGAATTAGACTCAATCTAAATTGTTACATTCTTTAAATATTTATTTTATTATAGGTTTATGATTTACTCATTATCTTTATGTAAAATAGGTTCATATTTAGCTAGAATAAGGACCTTAAAAAATCACTTTAGGAGATGTTTGTTTTATTTGAAAATAGTCGATATTTTTACATTCAATAAATTTAAAAACAATTCAAAGAGTATATATACTAAATAATTATAATCAATATAATTGTATAACAAAAATAAATAATGCATTCCCATAAGGAAAATATTATCTTCATACTTCTTATACCATTCATCCTCACCCGATACTTTCATTTAACTTGAAAAGAAAAACCATACTTTAAAAAATTAACTTCGCAGCAACAGTGCAAGACGGATATTATTTATTGCCAACAATTTTGCCTACAAAGGGGAAATATTGCAGTACATTTTCCGTGGAACGTTCTCGCTCGCTCTAATTTCTAATGGTCCATTTGCCACTTTGTCAATTGCTTCAATAAATCTGTGCGAGTGGCCACCGGCGCTTGCTGAGTTATCGGCGCGTCTTGGGTTAAATGTCGCGACATTCTTTTGTTTTACTCTGTGTACACTCGTGTTCCACGCTTTTATTTATAGTATACTGGTTTGGACATTTTTTTGTTGATAAAATGAGGTAGCGTATTAAATTATCATACAAATATAATAGTTATAATTCAAGGCATTAACTTTAGAAGTTTTATTGGTGATTAACTGGCAAATATTTCGTCTAATCGGCCTGGTTGCGATGTAGACTATTGTACTGAGTTAGCAGAATATTGCGCAGCACTGCCCGGGCGGGTATCCCGATACAAAAATAACTACCGAAATACTATTGTATTTGGTCAAAATGTGATTCTGCTGTTTGTAATTGTATTTATATTGATGATTGTTATGAGTAATTACTGATGTTGATTTATTTATATCTATGAAATTGTTATTTGTAATGTATACTGTAATTGTAAATGTACAATATTAATATGCTTGTCCGTATAAAATAACTATATTAAGTAGTTTTCTCAGTAAGGGATTAATTTAAAATCTTAAATCTAAATGATTCTTAAACCTTATATATGCGCTGATGATGATCGCCTTTACAGTGAAATTATTTCTCCATTTCATAAAAACTACACTTACTAAAAATCGTAACGTTAACAACCAAACATTAAAAGATATTATTTAAATACAATTATCAAAAAACAATTCTATCATGTGGAATCTACACTGTCCATATAGCCTTAGGTACGTTACTGTGATACCTATCACAAAATAGTGTTTTTTTTTTTTTATAAATAGCCACATATCGTCGAAAAATACAGTAAAATTTTAATTAGAATAAAATTGGATAGGTAAACGTCGAATGAAATAATTTTATTGCGACGTCGCTTTCTATCTATAACAAATGGTTTTTACTGTGAACGGTTAAAAGGAAAGTTTCCGAAACGTATACCGTTTTTCGAATTTTCAGTTGCGCTAACTTTTTAAATGACTCATATGAAATTGCCAATGGATTTTGTGATATTGACATGTTATTTTTATTCGCATTCTTTTGACGGAAAAATATTGGCAGCCAAAAACAGACAGTCAACAAAAAATACTTAACCAATGAAGAAAGTCTCGTGGAGTATAATGTCTGAGACTGATGGGCATGATGCAGTGGCATACGTCCGTAATTTAAAGTTTTTTTTATGCTGTCGCTACTGTTATAAGCATGCGCAGCTTTCCCATTAGTGACCTCTTCCTCCTCCTCTTCCACACTCCGTAATCACTGTAACTAGTTTAATGAATAACTGTTCGTCACAGTTTTCAATTTTTTAATTCAATTTATTTACAAGAAAATATTTTGTTTTTTAATAAAAAAAAAAGTAACCATCCTGTAATAAAATTCGACTACATAATTCCTCGTAGTTGCAGTCCATTTATATCAAACTAGACGTTGAGTTTATAGCGGCTCCATTAAAATTTCGTACACAAAACACAGAACAAACACGGCCTCACATGGCGGTTGTTTATTTAAGGCCCAAACCGCTGCCGACTGGCGTAATATCCCGCTCTAATTCCGGAACTGAATCCAAATCCTAGTCTTTGATTCGCATACATCACAAACTGACTACATTTGTCCGACATGTGGCCGTGCCGGTTGTCTTTATATTCTGAATTTTGGATGCGACCGACGTCGGAGTTAGACGGCTGTTTTCAGGTGGACAGAATACGCAACTACATTAGAATTGTAAAGTCACTTTAGTACGTTAACTGAACGTGAACCGAATTAGGATCATTATTAGTGGAAACTTTTTGGTTTGGACTTCATAAAATTTAATTAAGGCCAGTCATCAGTCACCGAAGGGCCGCGTCACTGCTCGTGCAAGATAACGCGGGGTCACTGCACTAACTATCCCGGTGATGAATGTACCCTTAACAGACCTCAAATATTCCAGCGCTGACGGCGGTGTTTGAATAACCCATGCAATTAAACGTGGAAGATAGTGTGACGAAGGCTCATGAGAAAATCGATTCGACCTTAATTCGTGCTAAACTTATGCGGTATTATTCATAAGATTGTTACTCTCGGTCGAAAGGCACACAGAACGCGATTCAAGTTATTAATCATTCACCGCGGCTCCTTGTCGAATGGCGTGATGAAGTGCCGCCTCGGCTAATTGTGATTATCGTTAACTAGGTGGTCAACGCTGACCTCTGACCATTGGTCATATATAATGCAAACGTACACCGTGGTAAGACGAATCCTTCTTACCGTAAATTAACCGCCTTACAATTTAAATTAATAATATTTACAATGGTTTGAATTAATGATTTTATGTTAGCCGACGTAGCAATTTATTTTAAAATGGCGTTACCAGATAATTAAGATTGGAAATTTTCTAACTTTATGTTATTCGTAGAGCAACGGGACTAGTACTTTTTAAGACGTTTATACTTTAGTGTTCGCGAAGCGTGTATTTTATCGAAAGTAAAATCCAAATTATATGTTCAGCACATTGTAAAATTCATGTTCGTAGCTCGCTGCTCGTTACACAGTACACGGTACACATTTCACCTTCTCACTCTCCTCATTAAAATTTGTACGACAGCTTCTAAATTCTACTCTTTTCTCCGCACCTCCATTTCAATATACAGGAAAAAGTGGAAGAGCGATGTGTACGGAGTACCGAGCCGGGCTGGCAAAACTTTTGCCACCCCCTACCCGGTGGGGGCAAAAAGTGTTGCCGACGGGTGAGCACCGCTTATAGCTATGTCGGGGAAAAGTTTTCCGTGTTGCGGGCTGAGGGAGGTGGGGCACGGGGGTAACGCATGCGCGTCACGCTCGCCGCAGAGCTGACGTGACAGTCCTACACGGGACTTTCCATCCAACGCAAGGGTGTCGCCGATTTTTCCAGCTATGCTCGTTTTACGTAATTGAAATGATGATTTTGTTTTGTTTTATTATGCTAGAGCGACTTATTATTTTATATTAATATAAAAATAAGGCTCGTTAATAGAATATACACATCTTTTTGTTTTAGGACTCGTACTGCATACAATATTTTTTTTAATGAAAAAATGCATTTTATAGTTTAAATAGAAGTCTTTAATTTGGGGTCATGAAATAAGTTAGGTCATGCTGAGGGCACAGTGAGGGCAATCGATACACTCTGCCCCACACCCCGGCGAAGCAAGCAACGGCCAGCTTTTGGCACCGCCTACGACGTAGCCCGTAGCGCTACGGAGCTACGGCCTGACGTAGTCACTATGTCGTAGGTGGACTTGGAAATAAAAGAATGGCTAGGATGAATACCTACCGATTTTAATATATTATACTGATGATTCGTCCCTACACATACAATCATTTATTTATTAAATATTTATATACACAATGCAATACACTTTCATTCTTCTTGGATTGAGTAAACTTTCCTTATTCATAAATCAATTTCTTTACAATTTAAATAACTTTGTATTATTTGTATCGTAAAAAAGTCGATATATACCCGAGACGTTTTAACTTATGTTAACACTTATTAATATTATATTTTGAGTGCCTCAACAATAACAGTACATGTGAAATGAGATCGAAATATAATTTAGAATGATTCCAATCACAGAACTTATGCAAAGAAATAACAAACGCATGACAATGAAAAATCGCCGAAATTCGACAATGACGCTGCAAGTAGCGATGACGTCGGCCCGGGAACAGGGAACGCTAACCCTGCTGAACTTGAAAACGACTCGCGCGCAACTTTCCAACGGGATTTGTTGCGACTTGTTGTTACTCTGTTTGTTGCCAAACTAAATTTGAGTTGCTAAACTAAAGTTGTGGATATTTAAAGGGAACTTTTTCTCGGAGTCAACGGCCGAGCCGCTTAGACCGTCACCCAGTTTCAGAGTACCTACGGAGTTATGGCAGTTGTTCGCAAACTACTAGCTCCAACAGGCAGAGGGTTGCAGTCGGAAGGTCATGGCGTTAATTTGACCTTGCCTCGTTCACCACTGACCACACGATTGTCTTGTTGATAGTGTGTTGATTTATGATGGACAACATTATTAATTATATTTCTTTGATTTGTGTTAGAGTTAGAATTTTCGTTATATAGTATATTTCTGAGATGGACTAGTATGTGAAAGGAGCTGATGTCGCGAGGTTTAATTTTTATCTCTGCACCGGGTGAATGTATGAAAACCAAGTATTTTCCGTCCAACTATGTAAAAAAGTTATTTAATATCGAAAATATGACGCGGTCAAGGCTTTGGTAAACCATGATTATAGTTATATCATAATAATAATATTAATATCAGTCCTGTATTATATATTGTCCTAATACTGGGCACGGGCCTTCTCTACTACTGAGAGGGATTAAGCCTTAATCCACCACGCTGGCATAGTGCGGCTTGGTAGACTTTACACACCTTCAACTGCTCAGGTATTCAGGTTTCCTTACTATATTTTCCTTTACCGTTAAAGCAAACGATAATTCACAATTAATACATAATTTTAGAAAAGTCAGAGGCGTGTGCCCTTGTGATTTGAACCTGCGGACATTCGTCTCGGCAGTCCGTTCCACACCCAACCAGGCTATCGTCGCTAATTATCACTTCTGCATTTATTGCTAGCCATAATACTTTCGCGGATTAATCATATTGTTTTAATACATCTCGAGTTCTCTGAGTACAAACTCTGTGATTGCGCATAAATTATTTATAAACCTTCGATATTACTACTGACACTACCAACTAGTGTGCCATTTGTCAAGTACGTAACTATAAGAAACTTTATTTATAACTACATATTATAAATTTACAATTTAATAATACCGAATTTGATAACCGAATTGCTTTCTGAATTATTAATATTCTAATATTTTCACTCGATAATAAATATAACGTCTAATCTACTGACTATGAAACAAACAAAATCAGAATAATCCACGTCGATCGACTTAATTAAGGATGTTCACCGGCCGTCAAAGGTTTCAAACAAATTGGCCACGACAAAATAATTCGGCAGATAATAGCCATTTACAAAACCCGCTCAACCGCCTCCAGCCAGCACCTGACTAACAAAATTAATTACAGCCCAATAAGGAAATATTAACCGGCCGTTTAATAAGCCATCCTCGAAGATACGCCACAATTAAATTGCGGGGGTCTCTCATTTACAAACAATAATATATCAAAGCGATATTTTCAAGATGGCGCCATGCCGCAACGTCTATGCAACTGTGGAGATTAATGGATGCTAATGTCTTATTTTGTTCGACGTTAATGGAACCCTTATGGCAGAGGTCGCTGGTTCACTGAAGGTGATTGTAATTCCAGGCGGTAAAGATCATTTTGACTAAAACCATCATGTTGTAATCCGTAGCAATATAATTTAATATATATAAGAGAGACCATAGAGAGAAAGAGAGACCATGACAATTTTTCTATTTAATTTATTATAAGGGTCCGAATAAACAGTAATTAAAATATTTGCGGGATATTTAGTTAATAAAACTCAATCATTAAATTTATATTTGTCAGGAATCGGGAGTACTACCGACAGGTTTTAATATTAAAAAGATAAAGTATATAAAATAACTAAACATATCAAAATGAAAATATGTTTATAATATCACAAATTAATATAATTTAATGTAATCATAATATGAAACGAAAAATATTTACCGCGTGTACCCGATTTATAACAAATTTTGCACTGATTATATTACTCTTCATACCTATACTCACTCTTCATAGTTTAAAGCCATTGTTTTCATAATAATACATTGTAATGCTTTAAATTTCGAGCTTAATTACTCTTTAAAAGTATTAATACCGATGCTATATTATATTGTTAAGTGCTGGGTATGAGCATGGGCCCCGAGGTACATCTACGATCGAGAGATAATAAACCTTTCTATTCAATTTAAGTCCTTTGTTTGACGTTTTAATAAACTAACTGAAAATCATAACACAAAAGGTCCATGACTTTACAAATACCAAGTAAATACAATAAAAACAAGCATTTTATTTGCCTCGTAAACTGTACGACTAACTCGCGTAATTTCATTTTGCGATGTTTCTCATAAAAGCGCATCATGAACCTAAATTACGTTTACAAAAACCGCCCATAACTATAGACGTGAATTACAAAATATTACAAGGAATTTCCAGTAGCCGTATCTGGCATCACAGGGAGCAAAACACGCCGCTGTATTTATGGTTATATGACGGAAAAGTTTCCGAGCGTAGGAGCTAAAGCCATCGATTTTCAAAACTTTTTCATGGAAATAAACCTACTTTCGTTGTGTACACGGGCGTGGCTGTGTGCGCGACCCGTGTCACCCACACTGCCACGCTGGAGGTCACACGTTTTCAATGGATTAAAACAGAACATCGGCAGGAAACCTTTGCTTTAATGTGTTTGATTGACGTCAGTGTTTTCTTAAAGTTTTAAAGACAATATGTTTTATAAAATAAGGAAAAACCAATTTAATAACAGTATTGATATTGTTACGCGCCATTGTCGCGTTCTGTAGCGCATTGAAAAAACAAATATTTTATATAACAACAAATACCTGAAATAAAAAAATATGAAGCCCTCTAAAAAGAATAGAAAATAAAGAGTACATTTTATAGGTTCGTTGCCTTGTTCAGTCACTTAGCTCGGGAACTTGTCCTTGGAGTTGTTTTCAAAATTATAAAATAATATTGTAGTAACATTATAGTGAACACTTTACATTCTCCTGTCTCCTGACACATCGCAAGACCATCGACCGTTTGTATCGAACCAACGCACACACACAAAGACATCGTACTTGTAATGGGTCCGCAAAGAAAACTTTTTAAAACTTTTCCAGCGAGGCAATATGGCTCGTGTTCTCAGTCGTTATGTTTTATTTAGGCACCGCTCGGCTGTCTCTCTCGCTTTCACGAATAAGTGTATTGTAATAAGCAGGTCAGATATATATTTCTCTGTTGCTCTCGTGCGGTGCGATACGGCTGCCTTGCCCGGGATACGAAGTAATTATTTCTATTCTGTCATTGCCGTGTATTTTTTATGTGCTGTCGTCATTTCGTAGGTAGCGACAGGGCACTACATTGGCTCTATGTTTGCTAAATTAGTATGCACCTAACAATCTGTATTTGAAATTTCCCCAACTAAATGGTTTGGACACTCTGATCACATTTATAATATTTTGAATAACCGCGTAACGCGCTAAATAAAATCTTTATACATCTGTGTTTGAAGTGTTCATATTTCGAAGGTATTTGTAGCACGTAAAACTATCTATTACAATAAATATTTAATGATTTTATCACAAAAGTAATATATATTATTATATATGTTATCGGCTTCATTATTATTAAGCGTCACATTTTTTATATTTTTCTATGATAATTTAATTTATTAATACGAAAAATTATAATCATTTTATCACTCAATAAAATAGATAAATAAAATATAATATTACTAATAGAGCTTTGTGAAGCTTGAAAACAGTTTGGTGCCGAGCATCATACGTATAACGAGTGCATTGTGGATATATATTTTCTACCATTTTCCCCTTTGCTGCAACGCTAATGAACTTTAATATTACTACTGACTTAAAAATAAAAATATAAAATTAGCTTACTCATTTTATAAAAAATCATGGATATTTCGGCCTTTAAAATTTAATATGACGAAATTTTAAAGGCAGAAATATCCATGATTATTAATTATTTTTACATTTTTCTTTCAACTGCGAGAACTAATCACTAACTAGACGTGAATTTAAATTCTTTACTTGCCAATACTTGTTTAGTTACCCAGATTAAAGCCGAAACAAAATGTATGAAAATTGACCTTGAGGTATCGCCTTAATATAAAATCTAACATCACACTGGCCACATAAAAATAATTTTAAAAAATATATTCCAAATTCAAAATCACCATTCGATTCCTGGCAATCAAAACAAGATGTGCCTCATAGAGCACTAGGAATTCGTGTTTTGGCGCATGCAGCAAAGTCATTCGAAGGCAGGAGGCAAGAATGCAGTCTCACGGTGCTCGTTTATCAAGATCGCCATCTGATTGGGGCGCGGCTCAGCTGCGTTTTATTGTCAAATTACATCGGGCCCGTTCAAATTTTAATTTATATTTTGTTCTGTATTCGAAAATTGAATTTTAGGTATGGTGGAGTGAACAGTTGGCACTTTTCTGGGTCTTTTGCTATTTTATCAGCTATATATACAAAATAAATCTAACTGTAAAATCTGATATATGTGTTAATTTAAAAAACCTAGCCTTTTCTATTAAATATTTATTTTCATTTAAACGTGTGCACCGAAAACAATAATTCCAAAAACCGACAAGTTAGCCGCTCGTTTTTACACCAATTTCCGTTTAATCTTGCCCGCTCTAGATTCCCTCTCATAATCAAATAGATATAGATATGAAATTAGGAGAGGTCCGGGCTACCAGTGCTGTTCAAGTCGTAAATTACAAGGGCATTATTTTATGCGCACTCATTACATAGATTGTTCTAGAGGGTGGTAATATAAACGCTGTTATGGATTTCCAAAGCCCCACGAAAGAATTGCCTCTTGTGATTTAATGCGCTACGTTTTGATTGTTTTAGAAATTATGTTGGGAAAGTAATGTTTTATGACGTATTTTTCTTTAAGAGCTCGCTGATGAAACATCGAAAATAAGTTCAGAACAATACTTGGAAAGTAAAACGTTGCTAGGCAGGCTAGTGGAAACTGGGCACGTAATTAACACTTCGGCATATTCTAGATTAATTGTATTTATTCGTGTGTTTCTTAGAAATATGTTTAAGATCGTTTTTGCTCTGACTACTTTGCTTTAATAAATATAAACTATACCAATAAATCTATTCCAATGCCTTCGTCTGCACATGGCGATAGCAGCTTACCAACGGCTTTAAAATCATCTTCCTAATACCTAAGCAATCTTTGGTGTGGTAGGTTAAAAAAAGTTTTTTTTTAAGCCATGACTATAATCTGTATAGTGACATTCCGTCTCTATCTAGAATCAATTAACGCGAGGGGCGGCGGTGCCTGGTGCCTCCAGCTCGGACACGCTCGTCTGCATAGTTCCGATCTTATCAGCTCGCATTATACATAATTAGGCGCTATCAGAATGTCAGCATGCAAAACATTAAGGGGACATAGTTGTTTTGTTTGTTAGTCAAATTGTTTGGTTTTGGCACGGTGAACGTGCTCACACTAAACATTTAATAGTTAATTTGTTATGATAAAAAAGAGCATCAAATATTTTTTCAAGTAAAGAACTAGTTATTGAAATAAAATTATTTTTCGGATTTTATCGCGGGAAAATTATAATGTAAAAACCACGATAAAAGATGAAAAATTATTTTTATTTCAATGTCTAACATTCGCGTACAAATAAGTAATCATTAAAGAACTAGATAGGTACATATACAAGCGTGTCTTATACATCAAATACATAAATTTAATATTTTGCTGGCTCAATATTACAAGGTTCTGTATTAAGTTTTTTAAAAACTTGATGTTTTTTTTTCTGTAAAAATTTCAAATATAATCGAAAGATAAATAAAGATACCAATACCTTCACGTTTTTTTAACTTTTACCAACATGACGATTGTTAATCACATTTATTCCATATAAGTAATTTAATTAACAAAGTACCTTGCCATGTTAGCCAGTAATTTATATTATCATTATGGTTATCTCCAATATTCCTTTAATTCTCAATAATATCTTTTTAAAAACCTTTTTAGACCACTTCTAGCAAATAAACATTTTTATCTTTACATTTTCCAAACACCACTTTGCCACATTGACTCACAACCACGCAAAAACGTAAACCGCAGTCTGCATTCTTAATATAAATATCAGCTTTAAAAAAAATCCAAATCGCCATGTACGGTGCGGGCCGGATGTGGCGATCGGCAGCGCTTCCGGTGCACCAAACGCACCGGCTTCCGTTCAGCTCCACGCTCCACCTCGCCTCTTGTGGCAGATTCTATTTTGTTAAAGGATTTTGAGCTAAAAGCTTTACGATGTCCGCTTTGTTCAGTTATAAAATTACTGTTGCTTTGTGTCGCTCGTGTTGGATTTACATATGCTCACGCTTGTCCAGAGAGAGGTAGGCAGGCGTCTAGTGTAATAATTTCGTCGAATTATTCATCCAATGATATGATAGGGGAGGAGTTTACTTCCATACGGTGCCCAATTTTCAGTGTTATAAAAATAAAGAATAAAAAAATACTCAATTTATTGTAACTAGAATCAAAGTCAAACCTTTATGGTTCAAAATCCATGTCGCGTGCGCCGTCTTTAGACTAATCAGGAATTGTACAATTAATATGCCTATATAAGATTAAAAAAAGCAGATAATATGCGAAACAAAACGTAGAAAAAACAATTTAATCTTTATCTCCGATTAAAACGAAGAGAAACACACCTTCGTATAGTTAATTTAATATGTTTAAAATCATTAAACTGCCTCGGTGGCGTAGTTGTATTGCATGTCCGGTACAATAGCGCTCTGAGGTCCTGGGTTCGAATCCCGGGTCGGGCAAAGGGATATTTGGGTTTTTCTGCTCAGTATCAGCCCGGAGTCTGGAATTTATGCCCGATATGGCGATAGGCTCGCCCCCTATCACATCATGGGACGGAACATACTTGACGAAAAGTGGGTGCCTTAGTTGCGCCTCTGCATACCCCTTCGGGGATAAATGCGTGATGTTATGTTATGTAAAATCATTAAATCCATGACCGTTTACTACTACTAACAATAACAAGACTCTTCAATAAATCAAGAAATATTGCAAAACTTAAAATATATCGTTCCAAGAAGCTAATCACAGTATATCAAGTATGAAATCCGCGCCACTGCAGTATTGTCACGTGCTACTAGAACAAACCCAATAATGTTGCAACACTCTCGTTACTGACAATGGTTTAGACCCGGACACGTTTCCAATGTATCCTCATTCTTATATTGTAAACTTTAAATATATTTTTTTGTTTCAAAATAGGAAATGTCGAAGCAGTTAATTGAAAGTCTTAATCAGCCTCTGATTTGAACACTCCCAAAGTAGTATATTTGTCTTTATTAAATTTCTGATTTCTGATATTTTTTTTATGTGAGAAATATAAATACAAAGACTTTAGACTAAAATATTTATGTCGGATTAACAAAATTGGATTTGAACAATAATATAGTATAAAACGCGCTAATATCAGTTACATAGTTTTAGACAAAGCTCACAACTTCAAACATCCGCTTTAAAAGACGACGCGAGAAAACTCGGTGCTACTATTAATATATACTTTCCAGATATTTCCTCTAGTATATCAAATAATTGAAATAAATATTAGATATATTAACGACTTTTTTCATCAGTTTTAAATATTTTCCTCAAAAATCAAAGAATTGAAATAAATGTTACGTACATTGACGACTTTTTCATCAGCGTATAATGCAGCTACTGTAACGAGAACATAAGTAAGGTACAATTTATTTTGTCGCTGTAAAAGCCGTGTCACGAAACAAGCGCACGGTAGCAGTTGCATAAATACTGACGGTAATTAGCATTCTTCGTGCAGCCTCGCCGCGAACCTTAATTTTTATTTCACGTGATTTCTATCGCGTAACGAGGTACCTCGGTAAACGTTTATTTCTTTGTTGTGACGTAATGTGTTTTTAATTTATTTAATTAAGTTTTAGTATATATTTAATTTGCATTTCCATTAATAATTATAAATGCTATAAAAAATATGTATATAACTTTTTTCCTTAATGTACCTATATTATACAGTTTTTCCTCAATACCTTAAACCACTTGAATCACAAATAACATAATTATAGGCCAAAAACTATTTCGCGTGTCAACGATAAGTTTAACATTTCAATATCGTAATACAGCCATAATTCTCTTCACATGATAAATACGCACAAATTACAATAAAATTACGGAACCGTAGCGACATTTGGCATCACGCGCGTTGTATAAGCCGTTCATTAAGCCGTGTTGACAGCATGCGTGCGCGCCGCCCGCGCCTGGCACCGGCTATCGCGCCACCATCGATGACTAATAAAACCCGCCCATGTTAAAACAACCGTAGACAACTTTTTTTATAACCCTGCGCGGACCACTTAAGGCGTCGGTGGACGTAAACGTAACTTGGTAGTGTTACGAACGCGGCGAACGTAGCGGTGCAGTTATCATTTCCTTAGATAAGTAAGTTTAAGGTAGGTTTTCGCGTGATTTGATGTTAAAAGCGGTAGTGATAATCGCGACCACTTCTAGCAAACACTTTAGAACTTGGCCCCGAATTGAGCGGTCCGTGTCAGAATTATGTACGTTGATACCGCATTGATATCGACGCACAATTTATTCGTTTGAGAATTATTTCTTCATTTTCAATTGGATTCCAGGGAGACCTGCTTTTAGTTGCGATAGAAACGCACGTTTTGTCGATATGTTATGAGTATAGAGCAAGATGGGAAAACTGATGTTTATTTACTATTATAATACAATACTTAGATATATATAAGAATTACATAGCTAAAAGCGTGAAGTAAATAAAATTATTACAAAGAAAATTAATGTCGAAAATATAATTCAGAAAAGCGATTTTAAATTTTTTGTTTACTTATTTATGAAATTCAGAACACTTGGTTTTAACCCATATAAAGCAATGTATGTATAAAAAAAGTAAAGATAAAAAAATATCAAAAATAAAATCTTATAGACGACTTGCTTCTGAACGGAACTCCGCCTCCGTATTACTCTGGAAATAAAAAAGGAACTCTTTAGCATTATGCATAAGTATAAATATAGATTAACAGAATTATCTACAATGACTACCGTGAATTATATTCAGTAAATGCGTTGGATTTTTAACTTTACAAAGTTTTATCTCACAGACCGCGAGCACCTTTAAATGAATCATTTCGCAATAGCCTCAGGCAATTAAAAAGGAAAGGGTAGTTCTATCATTAACCGGGCGCTCGACGTCTTAACAAGAATATAATGCAATTTTAAAATAATCCCCGCAAAAAAGAAATTAATGCAGGCACCTCGCTGGATTCTCTTTTTATCTCCTTAATTGGTTTTCACATCTTACGGTGTAAAAATATCGTGTTCTTTGTAATCTCGAGCGATGTTTTAATAAATATAACGAAGTGATCCCGCTGGGGGTTCGGAAAAATATTGCCGCTCTTAAATAAACTTTCACACTTGAGAGATCAACCGAATTTTGAGATTTATTTAAGAATAATTAACGCGGGCGGTGATATTTTATTTAAGGATAATTAATGTAGCAACACTGACGAAAAGTTTTGTAGTAAAACATTTGGAATTATTAATATTTCGTAAAGATATACATGTTACTGTGAAATTCCGAACTTGAGCAAATTCTAGAATTTTCCAGTAATATATTATTGTAAAACCTAGCATGAACCAAACTCTAAAGGTAAAAGTCAGTTTTTGTATTATTTTTACATTTACGAACTCATGTTTGTATATCTTAATATTTTCTAGTTTATCCTAAAATTTACTGATATCTGAATTATTACAGTACAAATAAATTATATTTCTAATTGTTTTCATTTTTTATTACTGACACGCAATGAAATGGCAATAGGCATAAAGCAACGTAGCCATAGCTCTAAAAATAAGTAAGGCATGTGTCATCGTCTTATTGTAGTCACGTAGCCAGTCTTGGACATAAAAATTGGCTAAAACCTCTAAGCTAAACCACAAATTTTACAATCTACAGATTATCATAAACATTTATCTGACATAGTAGCGGGCAATTGATAAACAATTCCGCCACGTTTATGGCTTACGAGCGAAGTTTGTGCGTCCGTCTGAACGACTAATACGTTTGTTCGCAGCTTTATCTTCTACTTTAGAGGCTCTTAGCCGTTTTTATAGTCGAAACTTTGCTGTCATTTTGTCTTATTTCGAAATATGGACCACTTTTTTCTATAGTTGCGGCCTAACTGCTTTTGTATTAGCATGTTTTGGAATCGTTAGTATTCTATTCATTTATATTTTCTTTCATAAGTAATACCTACAATATGAGAGTGACAATTCTAATGAATCAAAATTAATATTTTGATTGCATTTTGTATCTCAATTTTATTTTACCCCATAGTTCGAGTTATTATTGTTAAATACAAGCAATAAAATTTCAAACTCACTGTCCACGTTCCATCAATAAACACACAAATAAAATCTCAGGCACTTACACTTCTGACACTACGAAGTAATGTAATCCACTCATAAAGCCGGCATTAATCCTTCCACTCGGCAGTACTGTTGTGTCATCAACGGTAGTCGAAATTTTAATCACTCCCTCTCTTCGCCCCGGCGATCCCCCCTCCGACGCCCCAGGGCTCCGGACGACCGCTCCTTACACGATATTCGCATTACTTAGTCCAGGGCGATAATAAAATTTAATATAATGCCGTAAGGAAGCGGATGCGACCACAATGCCAGACGGCATGAGCTGCGAGATTGATGATTTTTCGTTTTAAATATTGTTGTGAAATGTTTGTTATATTTACAAAAATTTTGTATTTACATTTAATAAATATAATAATATCAGCCCTGTATTATATACTTGCCCACTGCTGAGCACGGGCCTCCTCTACTACTGAGAGGGATTAGGCCTTAGTCCACCACGCTGGCCTAGTGCGGATTGGTAGACTTCACACACCCTCAAAATTCCTATAGAGAACTTCTCAGGTATGCAGGTTTCCTCGCGATGTTTTCCTTCACCGTTAAAGCAAGCGATAATTCAAAAAGAATAAACACATATTTTTTTAGAAAATCAGACGTGTGTGCCCTTCGGATTTGAACCTGCGGACATTCGTCTCAGCAGTCCGTTCCACAACCAACAAGGCTATCGCCGCTTTTACATTTTACATTTTTATTTACATTTGGTGATTGTGAAAATTATTTAAACGGTGCCATATGAAAATTTATATAGTTAAACATATTCGTATGATAAAATTATAAAATAAAAATGTCTTTCACTCTCAGCAACAACGATCACTGCAAAATGGTTTTCCATAATATTTTCCAACTATTATCATTGATTTGTTTCCTCTTACTTCCTATGTATTTACCTGCAAAAAAATATCAATATAATCATAAATCCAGTTAATGCAAAAGTTAAATTTTCCGCAAATTCTTTGAAAAGCAATAAAATTAAAACGGCACGCCACGGTTTCTGACTTCGCAGAGCGCCGCGGGCTGAAGGGTTAGCACTCCGTAGGTACATTGTACGTCCATCTAAGAATGAAGGGGTCGCTTGTACCAGGCCAAAATTGAGAAATGGACCGGTTAACGTTGTTACAGCTCCCCGGTGCCAGTGGATTAAGAACCGGGTTGAATGAAAAATGTTTTGTTTTGCAACTATTCGGAATTTATTGCTAGTTTTATATGGTGTAGCGTGTTTTATTTGAGTCAGTTTTAATTTATAGGGATTTTATTTATTCAGTCACGTAACTTATACTACTGACTAACAATGTTTGAACTTCGTCTTAATGTTGTTGTAAGTAAGATTTAATATTTTGAACTGATTTATCTGATAATTTTCAACGTAATAATACATAAAATTATTTTTTTAAAAAATAATTAAGTACGATAATTAGGAAGAGATTTCGATGTTTGCAAAAGTAAGCATTCTGTTTTTACGCTGAACAAATTAAGACAAAATATGGTACAGATAAACCATTTTCTTAATACCATACCGCTGACTCACTATTGAATGTACAAAATGAACTACATATATCACATGATTCTACATCTTTTAAGTGAAATTTACAACATTCCGGAGAAATAAATAAAGGACGATATTGTCTTTTAACATTTTACCAACGTGAAAATTTTAAATCTCACTTTTACAGCAAAAATTAACATAGGCTATTGTAATACTGAGCCAACTATATGAGTTAAAGACTTATCACCGAAATAATATAAACAGGCACTTTTATTCCGAAAAAGTGTTTAGCAAAGTCGCGAGCAACGCCTAGTTCTTTACATTAACATAATTGCCTAATGCGGAGTTCAAAGTCAGTGAAAGGTTGCGAGTGGGAACAAGTTTAATTGCCACCAAGCCGGTGCGAGGCGTCAGAACTCTTGCACTTTTAAAAACTTACTCGACTTGAGGATGTAAACTCATTAACGTGAGTGCGGGCACTTATTAGACAAGGTGCAGTGGGTTCGAAGCGCCGAGACACATGGCCGGGAAGGACAGAAGATTAAAAAATCTATGATTACCTACAAGGGTTACAGTAATATTATCTGTACATAGTATATACATAGGTTCGCGCTTTTCACATTTTTCGCGTAGGCAGAGATATTGACATACTCTAATTTAACCAGCAATATTGTTATGTCCTATTGGAGCTATTGTCTTCTGCATTACACTATGTTAGTATTCTGTATTTCTTGCGCATATTATACACAAAAATTTCATTTTATTATATTTTTATTCATACGTATTACGAGTAATTTAATTTGTAATTATATGGCTCAGTTATTATATATATAATATATAATATCAGCCATGTATTATATACTTGCCCACTGCTGAGCACGGGCCTCCTCTACTACTGAGAGGGAGTTATTATATATTATCATAAAATTGGTAGTTAATCCACACAAAGTGAATCTACAAATGTTATTTATTTTAATATTTACTTCATAATATATTTTACTTAACATTTTATCATAAAAGTTCGCTTATCCCCAAAGCTGTATGTAGCCACATCCTATCTGCATCTTTAAGAATTCGCTACTCGCACCCAGACCGCATCCGGGTTTCATACCTGTACTCACGTGTTAGCACTAAGCGAGCTCAGATGATGCGAGTGCATTATGAAATCAATACTAAAATAGATAATAGAAGGTAACAATGAATATATTCTTTTAAAAGTAGTGATGTAGTTAAAGTTCTTGCTGTCGAATAAACTATAGATAGTTAATGATATA
Source organism: Manduca sexta (assembly GCF_014839805.1). Classification (NCBI taxonomy): domain Eukaryota; kingdom Metazoa; phylum Arthropoda; class Insecta; order Lepidoptera; family Sphingidae; genus Manduca; species Manduca sexta. The sequence continues at coordinate 20,198 of NW_023593159.1, forward strand.
AAAAAACTCGTTCGTTATAAAAAAACTTAACAAGGAAAGCAATGCATTTGGTACGTTATGATGCCAATCTCAATTCTGATGAATAGTTGGTAGTAGTAATAGTAATGCTTCTTTTTTTTTATTATTATTTAACAAATGGCGTAATACAGAACATAATCTTTATTAACAATACTTAAGCACTGAATTACATTAAGACTGGATTGTTTTCCTTAAACCTATGCCCTGATTAAAATTAAAATACGAAAACGACATTACAAGAAACAATAACTAATTACTTCTGGAATATTTGTGACGCAGAATTTTTTTATCAAAAGTCAATAACGATATTTCTTACGACAAAACACAAATTTATTACTAATAGACATGATATATGTTTTGATATGTTATAAGTTTTATTTTTCAAAAATAATAATCTACATAATGCATAATAAACCGACTATTGGAAGTTCATTGTAAGAAACACTGCCGCATTTTAGAAGAACAGAGTTTCGATATTTCTTACGTTATGGATAGTCCTAAAGCAAAAAGCATTAAGCTTTGCAAATCGCATTTAGATCAAAATCAGGATGGGTTTGTTAAAAAACTGAACTTTTTCATTGTTCTGGGTTAACACGTTATTCCATAAAGAAACAAAGTGAATATTTGAATTATTTCATTTGCTTGCACGTAAATGTACTATTAACTATATTAACAAAACGTGAACGTAACTCGAACCTTCAATTGTTGATGTTATGTTAAGACACTCGGCAAGCAAAATATATCCATAATGGTGTCACATTACATGCCATACTCTACATTCCTTATTCTGCCCAAGTTCAGAAAAAAAACACACGTGACAGTCTATTATCGCTATTAACAAACCAGCTTGAAACAAAGACAAATTCAAATTCTTTAAGAAACCCAATTAAAATTCTAAAGGCATTTACTACCAAACATCCATATTACATTGTAGAGTCTCGAAGAGAGCTAATAAACTTCTCCCGACATGAATAAAATTATAATGAATTTCAAAGGATATCGCGTTTATCAAATGCACCGCATATGCATTAGATGCGGAATCCCGTTCAGGAAATGTTTGCGATAGTGTATTCTAAACTGGGAATGCAAATAAAATCGCGTTTCCTGGCGACAATTGAGTTATTAGTTTTGTTTGCAGCGGAGTCTGGTGTTTTTGTGTTAAACCGATTTTTGCTGACATGGATCGACGTGAATTAAATAAGACAAAAATGGGTCGTTTATTACATATTTTTAATGTAATTTTGATGGAGTTAAGTAATAAAAAAATGCTGAAGGTTATATTTTTGTCTGTAACGACTAGAGAAGAAAATAAGTAGCGTGATTAATAAAAAAAATATTATTATTCTCTTTATACAACCTTTTATATTATTTTCAGTGGGTACCAACATTTCGCATGCTTAATAATTCCAAACAAATCGCATCATAAATACCAAAAGCCAATAACCGGGATTGGATCAGCGTCGCACTAGCGCCAAATAAACGCAAACACATCGAGCCCGGCTAATCGCTTAATCAAAATTTATTCCGCACTTTGATTTTAAATTTAGAACGCAACATTTATTAGTGGCCCCCTCGAAGCAACCCTTCGCGGGCCGCTTCATTATCGCGGATTAAGGCTGCGGAATATTTTATCGATCGCATCGGAGCCGGCAGTATTCATTTTCAATTAAGCGCCAAGTATTTTATTAAGTTTGAGCGCGGAATTGATGAGTTTCCCGAACTAATATTTACAATGGGTGGCGTGCGTGGTGGGCGCCTCGTCTACCTGATCCACCTTATGGACTATGTGTAACGCTTGTCTTCCCGCGCTCTTTTTAATACGCTTTTGTGTACTTTCCACGTCTCTGGGAGATTGGTAAAGTCGACAATGAACAGATCCGAGGCACGTTTTCGTAATTTGTAGATTCGTCAGCTGAGAGAAGCAGTGTCATCATATTTTTAAATATATATTTTATGAACTAAATTCTTATTACAAAAATACTGACCAAAAACCTTTCGAATCAGTAAAGCTTATTATTATTTTTTTGTGTCATATGATATTGTTACACGCCTAACTAAATTTAGTTTTTAAACATTACACTACATCCATATTGTTGTAACTGAAATATTTTAAATTAATGTACTAAATGTTGTTTATGTTTAAAATATTCAGGGTAAGGTATTCTAAAATTCATTTTGACATAGTCTAATGTGAAAATGTCTCACGTTCCATCTACATATCCAACATAAGTTTGAAACAATTAACAAGATAATCCCGGGACGTCCTAGACAAAGCAATCACAAAGCCAGCATCGCAAACATTCTGTTACCGATACATTGAATCGATATTCAATTTAAATCTAGCGATTGCTCAAAACAACTGGCAGATAAATTAGATGTTCTTTCACAAAGCATTGTTCGTACACTGAATACGCTGAGGTGACTTCAATTTCCTGGAAGCGACGTCGCTTCCGCAGCCCGACGTCGAACGTGCAACTTTTGAAGGCTCTACCTCGTCATGGAATCCGATGCACCTATGCGCTTGTGTACTTACACGCCCCTAAACAAATAGGCTATCGCTTTGTGATAAGGTCGACTGGCGTTTTTTATTGGCGTTTTTTCTTTGCCGCTGGATTTATACTCATCACTTTTATCTTAATTTTATTTGTACTTTGGATTATGTACGAAAGTCTTTCATCAGTATCTAGCATGTAATCGTAAATTAGGTTTAAAAACTCTTAAATTTACAACAATTTTGTTACCTGAATTCACGAAATAATATTATAATCAGCTCGTAAGGCAATAAGGATATTTGTAAATATAATTTAAATGCTAGTTACAATAAATACTATGGAACAATTCATATTTCTATTAAAAATGTTATAATGTCACAATTCGTTTTCACATTACTGTATCAATAAGAACGTTTAAAAAACCGCTCGACTGTCGCGTACACCGGCGTGTGTGAATAACTATAAGAGCGAGCGAGGCTGGAGCGGTGGTTGCATCTAATGCAATTTCCTCAGGCAGGTGTACTCGATAATGTGTTCGCGTCATTGCATCCCTTTTACCGCGTCAACTACTTTAGCTTATAAATAAATACGAAAATCCCATCACAATTAGATGTTTATATATAACTAGCTTTTGCCTGCGGCTCCGTTCGCGTGATAGTTTTTCCAGGATAAATATAATAATAATAATAATATCAGCCTTGTATTATATACTTGCCCACTGCTGAGCACGGGCCTCCTCTACTACAGAGAGGGATTAGGCCTTAGTCCACCACGCTGGCCTAGTGCGGATTGGTAGACTTCATACACCTTCGAAATTCCCATAGAGAACTTTTCAGATGTGCAGGTTTCCTCACGATGTTTTCCTTCACCGTTAAAGCGAACGATAATTCACAAAGAATACACACATGATTTTAGAAAAGTCAGAGGTGTGTGCCCTTGGGATTTGAACCTGCGGACATTCGTCTCGGCAGTCCGTTCCACACCCAACTAGGCTATCGCCGCTTAAATATATTTCCGTGATAATAAATAGCCTATAGCATTGAAGAGTAATGTAGTTTATTATTAGTGAAAGAAAATCGAAATCGGTTTACTACTTCCTGAGATAAGCGCTTTCAAACAAACAAACTCTTCAGCTTTATATTAGTATAGATTTCAAATTTGAGAGATGAAGAAAATAAAATTCGAGTTTGTTTACTCTACTTGGGACATGTACACAGCAAGGCACCTAACAAACTTTCAACGTGGAAAAATTTTAAGTCATTAATTAAATCGAACTTAGGACCCTTAGTCTGCAGGCGATATCCGTTTCGTCTAGTAACTATACCAAGAAATTGCTCGATATACATAAGTGCGTATGTATTTGTGATTCGAAAAGATAATATAAGTATTACAGTAAAATCATTGATATCTATTTGGTTCGTATATTTCATAGGTGGATTCTATTACCTGTATTTAGGGGGATGCCTTGACGCCGCTTCGTTCACTGTATCAAATATCGTAGACGAGCTAATTTTCAGACTCAATATGAATTGTGAAGATAAAAGTATAGTCAGGTATGTTAATAGTCGTATCTAGTAAAGAGACTAGCTTCGTATGAATTTAGTTTCATTATTTTATATGGGTAATTAATACCCTAGTTCGAAGTATGATTAATAGCCGAGTTCAATTTGTTAAACTTTACTCAACAAGTTCATTATCGACTCCTAAAATCCCTTAAATCACAAGGATCAAAATTATTTCTAGGAAAATCTAGGCACCTATTTGATGTTGGTAATATAAATTTATTCTAAAGCGTGTATTCGTTTGTTTATCGGGCCGCGTTCACATTGCTCAAAATGTTTTCAGATTAAAGCCGCCGTCATACGCGAATATAAGCATGAAAATTTTACATGCAGCTATTAGGCAAACGAAAACGCTTCAACTCAACTCGACGGGGCTTAGTGGAGGCTCATTGTCGGCGCAATAGCAACCGCCTTCGCGAAACGAAAACTTTTCGAAATGCCCCGTCGGCCGGGCCTTTATTAAAATCTACCGAGCATATTGCATAACTGACGGCAATAAGTAAGGCGACCGCCTCTCCTCGCCGCAACGAATTCAATATTCAGACAGAGTTGGAAAGTTTTATTATTGCGGCGTAAATATAATGAGTGCAGGTGAGGCAGTTTTGTCTGCCGGGATTTACGGCGGCCATTATTCGTGAGCACCGCCAAGACAGAGAACGCAGGAATTAACTTATGCGGCGAGAGCTCGCTTAAATCAGTTTCTAGTTTTAACATTCACTATGAGCCTGGATGCCGGGGAATGCCGGCGATGCCGCGGGTGCCGTGCCGGCAAACTCTTTCGCAACAATTAAACCACTTAACAACGCTCGCTATATACAAATATCATAATTATATATCTTATAAGCTAGCTTTAAACTAGAAACAAGGTAGAAGTTTGCCAAGTTGCTGATTCAGACTGTAATTTCTAAGCGTTAAATCTGCAGTGCATATTAAAATTTTTAAACAACGTGATTTTAAAATTGAAGCAGACGTTATGATGGTTTAGGTTAACCAGAGATCTAAATAGGTTTGGTATTATGCCACGTAATCATGGTCATGTGAAAGCTGCATGTAAAACAAAGCATAAATAGTTAGGCTTAATAATACGGTTTCATAATGTAGATCCAAACGTAAAATCTAGAGAAGTGAATAGCTTCTACTAAATAAAACCACTACGATCTATATATCTAATGCTAAAACATTAGAATTTGTTTAAAAAGAACGATTGTTAAACGCTCTGCAATTAGAAACCTTAGCATTAAAGCAATAAATTCTAATTATAGATCGTCGGAGATAACGTGCCATGATCGATTAGTCGTAAATTTAACCCATAATCGTAATGTCTCATCTTAATCGTGTTATGATATTGAATTATTTAATTTGAAAGCAATTATGGTAAAATTATAGGGCGACGGGCCCAGCTGCGGCGTGCGGCGGTGTACCTTCGTCACACTCCGACATCTGCCTTTGATAAAAATTTACGGTCAGCATAGAATCAAAATTGTACAAAATAAGTTAGGTTAATTAATTATCTACGGTTATTATAATACCTCAAATTCAAATTGTTTATAATAAATCTGAATTATATAAAAGCTTACCAATATAGAAAAATAAATCAAATTATCGGAAGTTATTATAAACATCAATATTCTTAAAATGATGTTTTATAATAGATAAAATGTAAATTTCGCCGGTATCGAAAAATATTATAATAGCATATTAAGTGCTTTCTTATTTCAATTCTTCTTTATTTCTTCTTTCTTTCACAAATGATACCATAGTCATGGACG
>NW_023593160.1:0-5666 GCF_014839805.1 Manduca sexta
CAGGACTATAAATAACAATGTCTTCCCTACTTACATAATGTATGGAAATACATACACTGAAAAATGTTATAAACACGCGTACATTGGAAAATGTTCCTTGTTGTGCAACGTAAGTCCATTTTTCAAAATTCATTTCTAGGTTATGTGAAAAGTTTGCGTCAACGCATCATCGATTTTTCCAAAATAGACTTTAGTACTTTTAAAACAGTGACTTATTTACCTAAAACCATAAATGTAAATGTGAGGCTTTTAAAGCGCCGAAGCTAATTTTAGACTTTCAGTTTTCCGATAAACAGGCAGGTTAGGCATGCAAATCTGAAAACGTATCCAGCCTTAATTCCGCCGCTTTTATTACTGTTTTCCTTGACGTCATTACTTCCACGTGCTACGGAAACAAAAATTCACTTTATACGATTGTGATAAAGTTGAAAATTGTTAAATGTGAGTGGAATTTCTGCCAATTTTATTACAGGTAATTTAGGCAAACTTAGTATTAGGTCAAAGACACAATGTTATTTAATTTTTATGAATAGTACTTACTACCTACGTAATAAGAAACACGCAATGGTAGCATTTTCCAATTTTAAAAGAAAAAACATCTTAAAGAATCGTTTTTCAAGTAAAGATCAGTAAGAAAGATAATGATAAGGTTAAATCGATGACTATGCAGAAACACATGCCGGCATAATTCTGAAGACGCGACAAGGTGAAAAAATATTAAAACGAATAAAATATATTGCTCCAGATTTTAAGTATAATTGAAGATAAATTTGCGAAATTTTATATCTCGTCCTTAGTTGACATATGACTGAAATATCATAAGCGCCAAATGTGACCGCGTTAGAAGCGTGCCTATCCCTCTGGGGACAGGCGTGACGTATTAGGCTCGAGACCTTGACAAATGTATTGTCATAACTTAAGTGTATGGCCACGAATTCATAACAAAATAAGTTTTAACATTAAGAATTTTAGTGGGGGGATTTCATTGTTTTAGTTAGTTCATAGCAGAGGCAGTTAACAGTTTGATCTAAATATCTTCGGTAGGCCTTTATTCAGCAATGGGATTGTAAAGACTGAAGTAGAAGAAATATAGTAAACCCAGCGATATAAATTACACACGCATGAATTACAAAGTACTGCGCGGCACTAGTCAATAAGTACACAGTTATTGCTACTGATATAAATAAATTGATCTAATCAATACACAAACACCATTCTGTGTTATTAACACGTTATAATAATAATCTCAGCCCTGTAATATATACTGTCCCACTGCTGGGGTCGGGCCTCTACTACTGAGAGGGATTAGGCCTTAGTCCACCACGCTGGCCTAGTGCGGATTGGTAGACTTTACATACCCTCGAAATTCCTATAGAGAACTTCTCAGGTATGCTGATTTCCTCACGATGTTTTCCTTCACCGTTAAAGCAAGCGATAATTCACAAAGAATACACACATAATTTTTAGAAAAGTCAGAGGTGTGTGCCCTTGGGATTTGAACCTGCGGACATTCGTCTGGGCAGTCCATTGCACAACCAACTAGGCTATCGCCGCTTTTTTATTAACACGTTATTGTTAAATAATGTCCATAATTTGCCAGAAATGTGTATTCTGTTATTACGCTTCATTATCCATCGCTCACGGCTGAACATCAAAGGTTATATATGATGTAATTTCAACAGAAACTTTGCTACATTACATGACGCTTTGAAAATTATAAATTCGGTAAATATTTTTCATGGGACGGAACACACTTGGCGGAAAGTGGGTGCCCTAGTTACGCCTCTGCATACCCCTTCGGGGATAAATGCGTGATGTGTGTGTAGTAAATATTTTACGGGTATATAATAAAACTAGTTTTTGCCTACGGTACCGCCTGTGTGTAAACGTTTTTCAGGGATAAATATTTTCTCGGGATAAAAAGTAGCCTATGGCAGTCAGAAATAACGTATGTAAGATCTATGTATTAGTGAAAGAATTTTTATAATCCTTTTATTGGTAAAAAATATTAGCCTCTACAAACTTACAAACAAACATTGAAACTCATAAACTAATAGTAAAAATTATATAGGTAGATTACTTGAGGTAGTCCACGAAGTTTTAATTTATGTAATTTGACAACTGATGAAACTAAAAGCATGATTTATAAATTAATAAAGGAATAAAATTAAAATAAAAAAAGCTGGCGATAGCCTAGTTGGGTGTGGAACGGCCTGCTAAGACGAATGTCCGCTCGTTCAAATCCCAAAGGCACACACCTCTGACTTTTCTAAAATCATGTGTGTATTCTTTGTGAATTTATCGTTCGCTTTAACGGTGAAGGAAAACATCGTGAGGAAACCTGCACATCTGAGAAGTTCTCTATAGGAATTTCGAAGGTGTGTGAAGTATACCCTAATCCGCACTAGGCGAGCGTGGTGGACTAAGGCCTAATCCCTCTCAGTAGTAGAGGAGGCCCGTGCTCAGCAGTGGGCAAGTATATAATACAGGGCTGATATTATTAAATTACCCACACTATTAAATTATAAATTATACTGTGTGATACTAGCATAATTACCATTTATTTTTACAGGCACAGGAAAATTACTTCAGTGCACCTGGGGCCTTATTCTCTATCCCGCACGTTATTTTAACAGTGCGTAACAAGCACTGAACACAACGCGTCATGTTTAGGACTATAGAAATTTGGCTTACAGAATACCATTCCACGCACATTTCTCGAAGATAACATGACACGGCCGCGTTACGCGTTTACACTATCATACAGAATAAGGGCCCTGATGGAAAGTGGAGTGGTATCTAATACAATGTCAGTCAATTAGCCCTTTGGCAGATTTTTAAATGACGCTGGCATCATACAAATGGCGCTATAGATACTACAGTCATTTAGAGACTTGTAGCGGCTTTTAATACGAGCGAAGTCGCGTGTAACACCTAGTTTCCGCTTGTCTAAATGCATAATTTCTTTTGCAGGTTGTGCAATGACGTGGTGTCAAAAAGGAATCACACTCTGAAGCCCCGTGTCGTGCTTCCCGAGAATTATGTTAAAGGTACAGCATTAGAGGGCACCCTGGGAACATTCGCGTGCATACAGCTTTTCGAGCATTTCAGGCCTGGCCAATGAACTTTGCATGTACAAACTTGGTTTGAATGTAAAACGCGATAGTATTTTATAGTGTTTTGACAAATCACGATATTAAGTGACGAATAAACGGACTCGCTAGAAGATTACCTAGGATTAAAAACATTATCATGCCATAGGAATTGGTTATGGTGAATTTTAAGCTCATTTTTTTTTATTGCTTTGCATGACAGGACGAGCTTGCCATTGGCCTGATGGTAAGCGATATGACCGCCCATGACCAGTAGAAACACCATCCAATACCTTACATTTCAAAGTATTGTTTGGTATTCCACTGCACTCGCCATCCTGAGACTGGCTACAATGTCCTTCCAACCGAAACACGACAGTGACTACACGCTGCTGCTTAGCGGCAGAATAAGACGTTGCGGTGATTCCTACCCAGGCAGACTCACAGATGAGAGACCTACCACCTGTCAAGTAGCTATTATATTATCACTTATCAAACATAAATTAAGAGTGTAATTAAATTGTTAATTTAGATAAGGAAAAAGACGCTAAATCGCTTGAAATAAAGACTTATCGTTGTCATGACGATCGTGAGATGATCTATTTAAGTAATTTAGATAGTAGACAGTCTTCGGAAATGTGACCGGCTTTCGTTTACTAGATATTGGAACGCCAGCGGCTGGCATTGGATCTCCAATATTTTTTTACAGACAGGAAATGAAATTTCTTTATGTTCCCGAGTAATGGAATCCTTTAAGACGTGGATTTTCGGTCAGGTCAACGTCACGAATATTATTCTGTTATGGAAATTATTAGGAAAACGTTTATATTTGGTTTATATTACTGGTTGGTGAAAACTTTTTGGAATAGTTTAAATCAATATAAAGTAAGGAATGTACAGTCAGCCACAAAAACAACTGAACAGATTAAAAAATTCAAAGCGTTTCCACATATTAACTTTAATCGAAATATTAATTTTTCTTTATCTAAAATAAAGTAAACCGTTTTAGATTTATTATTGATAAGAACACAATAGCATAAAGACGACTAGATATTTTGAATTCGTTCAGCTACTTTTGCAGCTGACTAATACACATTTACTAAACTAGATTTGACATTATATACTATTAGGAACTAAAGGGATTTTGATTAAAAAGAAATATCACTGACTACAGAAATACTTTCACTAACATTTCACCAACCAAGCGACTTATACGACTGTCTATAATAAGTGTGTTTGATAGTAGAAAGTGTCGCAAATTTCCTCACAAAAGTATTTTTATTCTAACAGTACAGTATGCAAATACGTAATATAAAATCACTTAAGTTTTATGTTCAGTCCACAACGGGCCATAATAGCGATAAAATTGGCTGCATCAACGTACAAAAATGTTTCCAAAACTAAGTTATAAAACGACATTTGATTTTAAAAGGATCTTTTAAATTAGTCATCAACTCAACAAAGGGTTTTAAAACGCAATAAGAGTTCAGATTTAGTTATATTATGCCAATTTATTTCAATTTTACCAAATTTAGGTATGAAAGATCACAGAGTCCTTGGAAAAGGACCAAGTATTTGTTAGAAAAATATATTTAGACGAAAAATCTAGAAAATTCTGACGATAAAATGCTCATATATGAAACGTTACTGTTGGTCAGTCCTAGTCGTTTACGCCTAAAAAATATATATACCTATAGACGTGTATAAAGATAAACGATGTAGTTAAAATGTATTTTTCCCTCAATATAAGTACAAACGTAATCAACCTTTTAACCGACGAAAAACAAACGGATTTTTTTTTTTTATTTTACTTATTCAATATTACTCTTCCCAATAAGTTACACTCGACTGAACAATTGACACAGCTTTCGCAGTCATGGAACATAAAATAATATCACGTATCATATTGGTATAATATCTTCATTAGTGTCAAATATTATAATACGTAATACATTTACTGTCCCAATACTGGGCACCGTCTCCTTATAAGCATGGTTGGGGAAAAGGTATCGTATTCTGGTCAGTAACAGATTTAAAACCAGGTTAATGATTTTGACTCTTACTCATCAAAGAATTTACAAAATTGAATGAGTTGTTCCATAGATTATCGTCAACAGCGAAATTCCAAATTTAACGAACTCCAACTCTTTAAAATTTATATAAAAAAAAGAAACCCAATTAATATTGACCGACTTAACTTCAGCTTAGGTTTAAAATAACTTAACAAGGATCGTAATGAATATGTATGATGGTTATTGAGGCCCCAGCTATCGACGACTGGAAAGGGATCGTAATCCGATGAGAGTCCTCTTATTAGGTCATATTGACTTTTGCTCGCCGCTCCGTCTGAGATGAAATAAGAACTATTTTCGAGTACAATATGCACGACAAAAACTAGATATATGTAATGTGTCATTGAAAATAAAACAAATGTGGTTAATTTATTTTTGAAATTACTCGTAGTTAGGTGTAATAACAAAAAAATATAATAAGATTCTAGTTCAAAATATAGGGCTGAAGATTTTGTTTGTTTGAACGCGCTAATCTTAGGAATTACTAAATCGATTTTAATTT
>NW_023593161.1:0-8136 GCF_014839805.1 Manduca sexta
ATGAATAGATTGCAACAGACTCGGACTAACACCGGTGAATGTTTAACTCGAATTCCAAGCAGTGTTTCCATGAAGTATATTGACGTATGTTGTAAAATTGTGTTATCGTTTTTTTTTTAACTCTGCTATCTAGAATTATACAGTTATCACAGTCATAGGAAATATGTTTTAAATACTTTTTCTTTCATCTGTCACAACATAGCTTCATAAATATAAAATAAATAAAAAGAAAACATTTATATAATTAAGGGCCATTTTTACATTGCGATATTCAATGACACGTTCGTTTTTACCTCAGCTAACATTGTAGCAAAAATTATTAATGAATTAACAATATTTTCGTCACAAATCCCTGTTTTTTAGTGTGTAGTTTATTGCAAATATGGTGTGTATGTAAGGGTATTTCTGATTATAAGTATAATGCTTTTCACGGCATTGAAAATTACAATTACTTTTTATTAATATTTAGTTTGTTCGTAACTTACACTTTTTTATTTAAATGTATAGCTACAATAACTTATGCTAAATTGTTATTTACAAAAATGCAATTATATGGTTTTATTAACACAATGTCAAATAAACCCTGTATATAGTATAATAAAATCTAAATTATAATGGCGACTGCAAAAGAATTTCCTTTTTTAAAATTACGAACACAAAATTCTCACCTAAATTTGTAGAGCGAATATTAATTCTAAAATTACTGTGCCACGTCTGTAGTTTTATTGGGGTCCTTGTCCATTAGCCTGTTGCTTGATTTAACATCACTTTTACGACATCAAACCCCTGTATTGTTTTATTGCCGGGACCCAGGACCGGTTTAACGTTATCGAATGACCAAAAAACAATGATTTAGGCAGTCATTAGCTGCATTAAGATTTAATGGGCTGACTCTGATATCACTTAGCTACTTTAATTGCGTATAGCTATTGAAGTGATTATGGTGTCTCCTTTTTATTGCTTTAGTAAGCAGACAAGCTAAAGGTCGGTCTGAAGTTATGTGGTTACCACAGACTATAGACTTTGGCAAAGTTAGGAACATAAACGCTGCTTAGTAAAAACAGTTTTTTATGCAAAAAGAGTAAATACTGATAAGGTAATTTTAAAATTGCCCGCAAATTTACGTAGAAGTGTATATTTAATAATAAGGTAGACTCAGATCAGTTAAGCATTTCAATTATTTTTGAGAAAAATCGACTATACGCGATGGCAATTGTTTTTTTTTCGCGTAATTAAATTATTTTGAATATTGCTTGGTATAAATTAGGCAATAGATTATTTATTCGCGATAAAAATAAAATGATGACTACGACCTCTCCTTGAAAATATATTTATAATGTATTCAAATGTAGGTAACTAACGATCGCAAAACCTAATCGTCGAGGATGTCGAATAGTGACTACATTAACGTACGATATATCTATCGCAAACTGTTCACTGAACCGTCGTGTTCGCTATTTCTAATGCGTTAAGTTTGTTAAGCAAACGCGTTGAAGTTAGTCTTTATTTGAGCAAGTTAACAAAGCAAAACAGGTCATTTAAACCACCTAAAGGCTTGTGCTTCGTTATTTAAATTTGGAACTAGTTCGCGACTTGCTTTAAAATTCGAGTATGGAACATTAATTCGAATTTAGAACACTATTTTATCGAATTTAACTGTCTGGATTCTGGAGTCACAGTAATGATTGGAAGATGCATCTAGCATCTAGGTTTAATAAAATAAATTAATATAATTTAGCTAGAAACTAGACTGATTTTGAGGTTCAAAATATATGAATACTGAGTCATTCTAAGTCGCTAGTAGATTCTTATACTTCGATCATCCCATTCTAAGAATCTCCAATTTTGTTCCTATCGCATCAGTCATATCAATCACAACGATCCAAAATAAAACACCATCACCAAAATCCCTTCTCAGAAACTGGTTTTCGAATTGTGTAGACGAGATTCTTAATAAGCTAGGATTAAACAATCCTTTGATGACGTCATTCACATGCAAATTACTTGCACATATTGTATCGTAACTTCCGCAGCTGGAATAATTGTCGATACACGGCGAGTGGCTTTCAACTTTAAGTGTTATTTTTGTTAAGTAATTTTAATCAGAGTTTTATTGTAGCTTACCGCGTTTTATAGCTGTTGGTCATCATAAAAGTGGATTATCAATCAGTGTGTGTCCAATTTGATCTCTGTTGTATATACTTTTAAGGAGTTTTTTTTTATTTGTAACTTGAGAAATAATTTGTTTGATTTCGTATGAAAAGTGTTTGTAGTAAAACGTTTTTAAATATTCGTAGTCCACGTATATAACGGACAACACAATTAAAATTAAAAAAAAATTGTTCCATCTAGAATTTAATTTAGTATATTAATATTACTAATCATATACGTGAATTATATTCTTGTTACTTCTCTAGAATATTACACATCTAAATTCTATTGATTGGAAGTTATAAATGCAAAATGGCTCACGGCTTCGCAGTAAATTCAACATGCAAGACAGTTCAATCGCGAGATATTGTAATATATCGTGGCAGGACAAAGTCGAACTACTTATAAGATGTTCACTGAACTGTTTAATTTAAATATAGATCTTATAAGAACTTCTTGGTAGCACCCGTCACAAATTTCTTTTTTTAATACGACTAGCATTAAAATCCATTGAATTGTTTAATTTAAATATAGACCTTAGAACTTCTTGTTAATAACCGTCTCAAATTTCTTTTTTTTTAATATGGCCAGCATTAAAATCCAGCCAGTATTTAAATCTATATTTATATTTATCTATACTATTATATAAAGCTGAACAGTTTTGTTTGAATGCGCTAATCTCAGGAACTACTCGATCGAGTAAAAAATATTTTAGCATGGGATAGGTCATTTATCGGGGAAGGTTATATAACATCACGCTTTGACCGATAGGAGCGGAGCATCAATGAAAAATGTTACAATAACTTGGAAAATTTATTCCTTTAAATAGCTTCGATTGCGTGCGTGACGTAAATGGTTAAAGTTACGCTACATCATGAATATTTAAATGAAATGACAAAGTCTCCCGCACCTTTCTGCTAGTCAGAATGTGATAACCAATTGATATCGATAAAATTTGGTATAGAGATAGTTTGGAACCCTGGGAAGGGCATAGGCAGTAAGCCTAAGTGATTCCCAGGATAAAGGCTATCGTATTCTATGCCGGGAAAATATATACTTAGCGAGACTTTAATTCCGGAAAATTCTTTCACTAGAAGGACATAGCCTACTTCCTATCCCGGGAAGATATATATAGCTATTTTTATTCCGGAAACTCTCACGCCGGCAAAGCCGCAAGCAAAATCTAGTTCTAAATAAATACAATGTTTTAGTATTCTAGGGATTTTAGCAAGCGATTAGCTTTTATTTTGAATGAAATATTTTCTAAATCCAACTCTATTATCCAAATGTTACGGTTACCGTCCTCAAAGGTCCCACAAACCGCAGGGCTATAATACCCTGTACCTAATGCCTTGACCCTTAAGTACAGAATGAAGTTCGCAAGATATGGGACTTCGGGGAAGTAACGAATCGGACTTTGTTAATAAATTAATTTTGTTAACAGTTGGAAATGGCGTCGGGTCTTTGAATGGTAATAATAGGGATTAAGGAAATGTTTTGTATCATAATTAGTCGGATTAAGTCCACTGCTAATCTAGATAAATGGTAGAGTATAACAGAGGCGAAGGGTACCAATTTTTCGAAAGGTACCCGACACAAAATATACTAATGGGATCTTAGCTATGTTATATTAATTATTTAATGTTAATACTATAATTTACTTTAATAGCGTGCTTACATAAATTCACAAAAGGAAGCTAGTAGGAATTAAATATGGACTTTTTGCCACTGGTGGACGCCACTCTTTAAAAAGTATTTTGAACGGGAAATTCGTGCGGCTTCCCTCACGTGGACAGCCTTCCAGATAAGGTGCTAAAAATAGTGAATAACGTTAGCGCCAATTTAAAAATTCAGTCTAAAAAGTATAATTATTTTCTATGCGAGAAAATGAGCAGGACAGAAAGTAAGGTACTTGTTCCACGATATAGTTTACCCGTGTGCCTAGTTTCATACAAATCCGTTGTTTTTCTGCGTTTACTTCTCACATACAAATATTTTCACAAACTTTCACAAAACTTTTAATATTAATGAGATAAGATTAATTTTAGTAGATTTTTTTTGCGAATTAGTCATTGGTTGGTTGAATTGAGTATGCGGATTAAGTAAATGTTTGGTATAGAGTTTAAATGAAGAGCAAAATTTAAAGCTAAAATATTTTACGTAAAAGTCAAAACATGTTCTATGCCAGACAAAGCCGGTAGTCAAAGCCTGTCTCGGAAACTAATAGCAGTTCTATAAATAACTTGACATAAATACTTTGTGCTGGCAGATGATTGGACTGAACTGAGTCGCTAATTAATCGCGGCTCAGAAGGACCGAACGCTTTGAATGTGAATCGGTCGGTACTAGTTCATTGAATCGGTACCTAACTCGATTAGTTCGGTCTCCGATGTGCTATAACAAGTCAATTTATAATCATTAGACGGCGATGGAATGTTCGAAGTTTCTATGCATCCAACCCTCGCGTGAAAATTAATTTAAATTAATAATGCTGAAATTCAATGCAAGTTAATGCTTCGAGATTTGATTTGATGAAATAGATTTATTTATTAACCAACAGATTTTAGAAGTTATTAGAAGTTTGTAACTTTTAATACGCAGAAATTATAGATAAAAACATTAAAATTTGCTGACATTAAGACCTCTGAGTATACAACTTGTATTTATCAATATAATATTTATCAAGAATTCGGTGCCTCAAAACAGTTTTGAAACATGCTTCAGCACGTATGTATGTTTAGTATATTATTAGAAGAGGCATCTATTTTACCGCCTTTAAAACCACTAAAACCATAAAGTAATTTAAAATTACCTATATACTGGTTACCAATTTTAGATTAAAAACAACTGTTGCAGATTAAAAATGTTTTTAATCTTGTATCTCTATTGTGACTACTTATTAACAAAATTAAAACGTATAGTCTTTTTTTTTATTGCTTTTGAATGACGAGACGAGCTTGCCGTTCGCCTGATGGTAAGAATACAACCGCCCATAAACAGTAGAAACACCATCCAACACCTTGAGTTACAAAGTATTGTTTGGTATTCCAGTACGCTGGCCATCCAGAGACATGAGATGTTAAGTCATATTATGTCAAATCGTTATACTGGTCACAATGCCCTTCAAACAGTGACTACACACTGCTGTTAGGAGGCAAAAATAGACATTGCGGTTAAAGTTATAAAGCAACCCAAATTTTCTACGCGGGACTGTTATTCTATTTGTTTCTGTAACAAAGCCACGATCTGCCAGGTAGAATAAAGTAAGAGGTGGTTAGCACGGCCGCAATGTAGGCCCAACTCTGCCAACTCGAAACTTTCGTTATTGTTTAATGAAGTGTGATATACTTTACATCTCCTGGTTTTACTCACTTAACTTATGTATTAACTTTCTGTTGAGATTAGGCTACGGTTCGTCAAGTTTTCAAAGGGTTTTGTGCGCGGTGGGGTTTATGAATATGGTATTAGTCGCGTTAAGTATGGAGATTATAAACCGTATTTTTTTAAAGATATTTGTAGTTTATTTATGTATTAAAATTAGTAAATTTTTGGTAATGATTTCTTATGTTGTCGCGAATGTTAGACATTAAAAAGACACTGTGAGCTCATTCTGCGTAGATCGGACCACCAACAGCTAAAAAATTTAAAAGTTGTTAAATTGTAAAATGTAGTTAGATATTGTAACTTTGATAAGTAGATATTGTTACTTGCGGATGAACAACACCTCAGTCCTCCCTGTGACCATGAAGGCTGCAAAGTCTTCGAAACGTCGGGAGAAAACTAAAATTATTAAAACTGCGATAAAATCCGAAAAATAGTTCAATTTTTGGTGGTAAGAAAACTATCGATGTCTCTATGTGTAAGAATTCTCGCGCATTCACTCTCATATTTGGCTGTAAAATTGCACCATTTAGTAATTTACTACTTACATTTAGTTATTTAATTACTAAATAATGTCTTACTGTTGTGTTTTCCGATCTTGCGATATGGTCACACAGCCAAAATCCTAATTATCCATAAATAAAAAAGATAACATAACAAATAAGAAAAAATTACATTATCTAAATTCTGTGCTGCTCAAGTATGCAACTTTACTTATATTAACCTCTTTTTGCTCTATAGAAGTACGTTGCCCGTGCTACTGAACTAAGATCTGCGCTACGGTTAATTAAATAACACCTAAATGGTTTCAGAAGCTTATCTGAACCAGTAAATTGGTTGAGACGTTGGTGTAATGTAGGTATGATTGCTTTATTGATTTTTTTTATGTTTTATTTTATAATTAATATCTTTATTACTGAACACTAAGACGTGACATGCTAATATTCGTTTTATGTTTGTGCTTAGAATGTAAATGATAGATATATCTGAATGAATTTTCATGACAGGCTTTATAAATATTATTTAGAGGTGAAGAAGTGAATCATGCATCAAGAAGGTAACCATTTTGTCCGCCATTTTAGTGTCCGATTAAACGTCAAAACTTTCAAACGTCACGCGAACCAGTGTTGGGAGTTATTTAAAATTTGAATTCAGAACACAGCCGTGTTTGACGTACCGACGGGCATTGTTTGGCCGTTCAGTTTGGATTGTTTGCTTCGTTCTTTAACTGTGCGATGTATTTGTGAATATTTCTAGTTAGCATCGCACGGCAAACTAGGCCTTTCGTATTTCCGAATATATCTGAATTTACATTTCCGTTTCGTCTGACGGTTCGATGCAATTTTTTGAGAATATATTCATCAATTGCATTTTAAAATTGTAAATCGTTTGCTGTGTTTTCAATAATCCCAATTTTGCTACTTTTTTCACTATGTTTTAATGTTTGATTTAAGATTTATAAAAAGAATATAAGTACTGGTTAAGTTTAACTGGTTAGAAATAATAAAAGGGCAAAGCCGGAAATATTATAGTGTAAAATTCCATCTTTACAATAGAATAAGTACTTATAATAATCGTAATTAAGGTCAACGATATTGATAGCTATTTATGTCCATCTAAACTGTCATTTACAGATACTATTCGAGAAATAAAGCAATTAACTATTAATTGATCGTAACACATTCTTATCGCGCAACTGTCATTATGAAATGTTCACTGATTGTTAAGCGTCATAATTAAAGCATTGGCGAAACTTCTATTTGTATAAATACACTAGATAAATTATATTATATTATTATTTAAGAAATTAAATATTCAATAAGGTAGTTGACTACTTTTTTAAATACATTTATCAAAAATGTACGTCATCTAAAATCTGACGGATGAAGTCAAATTATAAAAGTAGCAAACTGTGACGTCACCGAGTGTTACTGACCATAACGCTACGTGCGGGAGAAGGAGATAGCGCGATAACCCAACTTCATGCCCACTTTTGCTCACAATAGTGTTTCAAATATGAATACCCCTTATTTTAAAAAAATAATGCTGATTTTACAGAATAATTTATTTTTTATATTAATCTCTGTTACATATAAAATAATGTACGCAATCAAAAATAGGAAACTATACCCTACTCTATGAAATTTAGTTGCTTTTCTCACGTTTTCCGCAAGGAAGATCTGTAGAAACAGAAGACCCACTATGCTTTTTACAACAAAAATTAAGCCTATATTTGCTATGGACTTGTTCTATTCGTCCCTAAATTATAATACTCAATTATTATTATCAAAAAGTTTGTATACGTGGTATAAAAATATAACAAAACTCATTGTATTTTTTTCTATCAAAACACTGGCCAACCATGCAATCATTTAAAAAACATTGCGGCAATGTCCCGATCTTAAGTCGTTATCGGGCAACATTTAACGAGGGCCGTAAGCTCCGGTTGTCGGCCTGTCGCGGTCAAGTACCTCACATGGTCCGGCTTCTTTTTGTAGTGCAATAAGTGTACCGTAAGCCGAGGCCATTTTGGCGCCTCACTTGTTTTCCACGCAAATCTCATTAGGGTTGGACAGAACATGCCTATATAAAATAGAAACTGAC
>NW_023593162.1:0-20269 GCF_014839805.1 Manduca sexta
GAAAACAATTATATTCTTATAGTAGCATTATGCGTATTCTAGGCAATTATAGCCATGAATTTGCTTATTATGAAGTAAGTAAGTATTTAATATCGGTAATATTATTATTCCCAAATAGCAAGATGGTTTTACCCGAGTACTGATGTGGGTATGATAAAACGACGTTTATAAATAAATGACTTCGTGGAATTCTATTGTCTGCTAAATTACTGGAATCGGCAGTTGATAACAAGTGCAGTGTTTCAAAAATACCACTTGCAACGAAAGCTCGTCAGCGAGCCGAGGCGACAGTTATCTCGGCCGGCATCCGGTATTTTATAAAATGTTATTGTAATTTAAAATTGTTACCTCACTGCCATTGATTCAGGTGAGACGGGAAAGTAATTGTCCGGCCGATGCTCCGTCCATGGATATGCTTTAGAGAAACAACCGTAGATTCCATAGCACCGTTCCAACTCATAGTCCTCTAAAAAAACAAGCTTATTAGGAATACAATTTATATCCAGAGCAGGATATGATAAAAAAAAATATTAGCTAATGTGGGTAATATATTCAAATTCAAAATAAGAATGACATTAAAAAGTTCGACTTTCATATGTTGTATAAAATTCCACTAACCACTAAAACTGGCTGGAAAGTTAGTGACGTCCGTAGAATTCTGTTTATCCATCAACACCATGATTGTCTGCAGCATCAACGTTGCACTTGTTCTGTTATACATCTTGTGTACAAACACTTTCACACATAAAAATGGCAACTGTGCGAAACGCAGTGCGCGAGTACCGACCGCGTGTGCGTTGTGCCAGAGTATCAATAAGTTTAGCGTAATATGATCTGCGATTGACCCGGACGCTTAACAATGCTGTTGCTAATTGTCGAGTTGACAGTGGAATGTGAAATAAAATGTATGGAACTCGTCTGCCGTTTATATAGAGAGTGAATGCATTGAACATACACTACCTCGCATTGTTACCTAACAGATCCTCATAGCTTCTAGTTCACAGACGTTCCGGGATACGCCGATAACAGGGGTTACAACGTTATCGAAGTTATAAAAACAATTGACGCACGAACAGTCTGGCAGATTGTAATGCAACATGGCCTATAGTAACACGCACCTTCTACACGCCAACACGTGTTTTGTATGTTTATACTGGAGAGAAATTAATCAGGGATTTTCACTGTTATTACGATAGCTGAAAAATCACTGTATTTCCTTTTTATGAAAACAATTATACTTCGTTATAAAGACGGCATATATTCCAAGACGTAAACATAAAAGTTATGAAAGTGAAAAGCACAATAAAAACGATAAAAAACAAGTAGACTACAGTAAACAATCTTGGACTTTGTAGTTTTGATAGTGCCTTCCAATTAACGAAACAAAATTAATGTGTAAACACCGTTTTATCTGCCAATTAATTATTAAATGACGTTAGCATAAAGGATCCGGCACTGCTAAATTTAGAATTGTCATTATAAGTTAAAACAAATTTTTAAGAAACTATAATACCTATTTTTTGGCGCAGTTTGCATAAAGTTTGTTTTTAGTTTACATCCTAAATGAGCAGTTTTTTGAAGAATAATTTATTTAGGAAATCATAAGTATTCTTGTTTCAGTCTTAAAACTTTATTTCATTTTATTACTTGACTCAAGTAAACAAACACACATCACCTCAAAAGTCACAAAAATATATCATGCAAAAACATTATCCACTATAATAGTCATATTCTTTTACAAAACCTCAATTTCAAATAATCCTATAAAAATCATCCACTAATAATGGAGAAGCGTCAAAAAAAATTAAATTATTATCTAACTACATAAATGCATATAAATTCATAATTTTTAACAAAACTAGTCACTAAAAATTAAACTAATGTTACGAATGTACTCTGCGTGACTTGTTCTTGGATGGTGTTGAAGAAAAATTGCAATTGAAAGTCATATCATCAGTGAAGATGTCTGACATAGACATTGTGTCCTTGTTTGAGGGTTGAACAAGAAATCTCTCGAAATCTTCATTAGGTACATTCTCTTTTCCGTCAGTATTGGCTTTTGTAAAATGGAAACTATTGTACTTTTTCACTGAACTGTCAAGCACGGGATAGAACTGCATACTATCAGCAGAATTTTCGTCCTTGAATCCACTATCAACTCTCATCCAATGGACATTAGATATTTCTTTCAATGCACCTTTGGCAGTGTTTAATTGCGACGTATTAGTCACGGTCAATTCTGACGGTTTTATGGCACTTTCATAATAACTAGATGCGTTTGCGTAGAACGTGTTCTCATTGAAACCACTATCAACTCTCTTAAAGCTAGTTGAGCAATCAGCTCCAACCTTAGTCGCGTTGTTGGTCAAATCAAATTTATACGCATTTTCAGTCAAAAACTTGAGATCAACTTTGTTAAAATCTATCTTCTTGTCCTCCAAGCCGAGCGGGTTGTCGCTATTATCTAAACTACTGTCCAATGACATCTGCAATGGGCTCAGTGGCATTGGCACGCGAATTTTGCTGATTTCATGCGAAAGCACATTGCTCTTACATTTCCCCTTAATAGGTGTGTCATCCAATATATTCACAGTCTGAATTTTAGTAGATGATCGTAAATCTGTTAGTCGCTCTTTAGACGAAACAACATCAACGAGATGGTGTATGCTTGTTTCTTCTACAATCGACCATGTCGCTTGGGCGTCTGGTTGCAAACTGGATTCCGAATCTGCTGGTGAAAATTAGGTATGTTAATGGCTGAATAAAAAGTTAGTAGTGCAAATGACAGATTGCCTAAATGAAGTCTTATGCACACTTAAAATGAAAATATATTCAATTGGTTCAATAAATTCTTTGGTATATTTAATAAGCCTTTAAATTAATGATGCATAAACAATTCTACAAATAATAAATATTAACAAAAATTATGGAAATTATTGACTCAAATCGAATTTTTAAATACAATGGGTGAAGTGACTCAAAACCAACCTTGCGATTGATCTTGTGTCGACCCATCAATGCTCATGTCCATGCTGAAATCAAGTTTTTGCACAGACCGACTGCGATGTAGATTCGACAAACTAAGACTGCGTTTCTCTGAAAAAGAGAATGATCCTTTTCTGCTTCTTTGTGGAGACTCTTTTAGAGATGCACTTCTCTTTATCTTGTTCGGTGTTAGCTTACAGAGACATGGACCTTTCTTATTCGCCTTTGGTACAGAGACACAATCAAGACATGTAGCCATTGATTCAGACTCAGGTGAGGTAAAGTTGTTCTTCTAAAACAATATACATATACATTAATATGTTATAAGTGACAATAATAACTAGAAAGCATCTGACGGTAAGTAGTGTGGCATCCATATGGAGTCAGAAATATGGACAGAAGACAAATGACTACCTCTCGCAAGTGTGGCACAATTATGCAGGTCTGCTTATACCTGGTCCTCTTAAAGCTTCTATCTTTTACAAACGTTTATGTGATCCACTATGGTGGACTTTATACATTGTGTATAGTGATTGCTATAACACAGATACAAATATCCTATGAGCATAATTAGTGAAAATTGCTTTACTAACCTCTTCATCACTGGAAGCTGCTTTGGTAACTGGTGAAATTGAAGCAGAGGCCAAAGACGACGACGTAGCCGATCGCTGATCATTCCGTATAGGTGTTCTAAATTCAATAGGACTAAAGCATGGCTCCCCAAAATCCACAACATCCAAAAATCTTGTTACGATAACAAGGCTTTGTAGTAGCAGGTAAACCTTTCTTCAGAGGTGTGCCAAAAGTTCGCTTCATCCCTTTTGCGACTAGATTTTGGCTCTGAAAAATACATCATCTTATAGCAACAAGGTTCTTGATAAAGATACATACTTCCTAATAAGAATGTGCATGTTTTCCTGTATTCACTGATAACAATTTGAGATCAAGGAAATTTGTGATACAGTAATTATATCATAACAAGCATATAGGTGTGATTAAGGAAATATAATATGCAGCAATTGCTATGTTAACCTTCTTATCCAAATCAGTGGATAATACTATTATCTAAACTATGGCCATTGAGGTTCATACTCATTATTAACACAGATCTTGGTTGAAAACATTTGTAGATAAAAATATTACTTTAGATTTTATAATCTAGATCATAATTCTTGTTTATGTTTCCCAGTGAACATTAAATAAAATGCATCTACAAATAAAAAAATACTTGTTCATGTTAAAATGCTTACCAGGTCAGGACTAAATGCCACTGGTGTGTGAGATTCATAGCTAGATGGGGGTCTCTGTTCCACATGTATTTCATCATCAGTTTGCTCTGAATCATAATGGTCCATATCACTGTGTTCCTCAAAGAATAATTTACGACGAAGTGACCCATTCGCTGTGATTTCATATTCACCTGATATGTTTTGATCCTGCAACATAAGTAACTGGACTGTGTTTATTTATGAACAACTCAAAACAATCAATGAATTATATTTATTATCAGGCAGAGCAAGCAAAGGAAGGCTTACTGCCCTGGCATGTGCAAATGCTGATGGGTCAGAATTGCTATATTTACTAGTGATATGGCAAAAATTCCATGTTGCTCCAAAAACGTAGGAATGTTCTGTGTTTTTTTATTATGCACAATCTTGAGCTTTCATGGCTAGCTTTTGTTTCATTAACAAATTATAAGGTTTAGATAATCACTTGGTTTAAGTAACATTTATAAATAATAAAATTATGATAAAATAACTTGGTTTAAAAATACATATATAACATTATAATAACTTCATAAATATATAATTCAATACCTACACAAAATTAGCTACAAATGATGTCTTATTTTCCCTATTCTGCATAAAAACTTTCCTGTTTAAGATGCTTATTTAACTGGTCCCTTCAAAATTGTGTTGAAACAGGTTTTAGGATGTATTGTTCATCATACTCAAAGATCAAAATCCTTTAACACATCTCTGGATGGAGACACAAAAATCAAGGGTATACAGTAATCACAGTCATTTCTGTTAATCAAAATATTTCAATTTGGAATAATACCACATTGAAAATGGAGGAAAAAAGGTTTGTACTTATTGTGCCAGTTCATATGCACTAAAGTTTTTGTTGTCTTTATGCTTTTGTATATAAGTTTATTTATTGTGTATGTATTCATCTATGAATGGTATGTTAAAAAAATATGCAGATACCTGGGTAAAAGTGCAAAAACTTTGTAGTATTTTCTCTACTTCTGGAGGCAGCTCTGGTGGTAGAGTTAATACTGTTTGAGCTGAAACTAAAAAAAAATATATGATCAATTTTGAATTGCATTCTGGAAAATAAAAAAATAAGAAGGTAAATAATATGATTTTAGAATTACTTCAGATGAACAATTATGAATTACTAAACCCTGCCACAAAAATAAAATTACTTTACAATAACAAAACTATAAATATTCCTGTCACAAATTCCATGATATTGATCAATTATACAAATAAATACTGTGTCAGAACTGAGGTCCTAATTTTTACATTACAACTCAATTCCTAACATAACTGAATTATATTAAGATTTAATTTCAAATTAATAATTATCCACAATCTTATTAAAACATTTTGAAGTTTTGGTCTGAAACAAATATGCAAATGTCTAAGTAACTCATTGTTCTTATTCATTTCATAAAAAATTTACTAAACATGATCTTACCTTCTCTAGTTAAAACAACTTCTTCACTAATGATGCTGCTTATTTGGACACAGCTTTGAGGATGTTTGCAACAGTGGTTTTATTTTTTTGGAAGATTCAAGAGGACTAGGCATTACCATTTCTTGGGAGAAAAATCTGTAAAAAAAAGTATAATTTACAGATTATTTACTAATTACAAGATTTTTTAAAGTATTTTACTCAAGATATTTGATGTTTATAGCTGCCATCTTTATAATGAAAAATATAATGCTAAGGTCAATTTATGAAACACAGACAGAGAAATATTAACTAGCATCCATACACATATTGTATAATAGTTGTGCCACTATTTAAAATTAAAATTGCTTACCAAATGACTGAAATATTACAAATTTGTTAGAATGGAATTGGTTTACCAACAACTGGCTTTTGCTTGTTGCTTCACTTATGTGAAAGTTTTCCAGGATAAATGTCCCTATATATTATATTATACCACAATAGAAAGCAGCACTTTGTCCTTCCCGGCATCTCATACTATTTTCATACCTAATTTCCTCGAAAGTAATTAATATTATCCATTAGGTAGTTTTTAGGTTTGTCATATTAAGACAGGCAGACAGATGTGGTGGAGGATTTTGTTTTAATATATATTTTTAGAACTTTTTAAGAGGAACAATTCTGTCATTCTCCATGATTGTTAAGTAACTTTAACTGTTCACGCTTCGCACAGAATGGAATCACTCAAAAGGAATCAATTGTCCCCTTTTTGGAACATTATTCATTGAATCTCCGCTCCTGTTGTACATAGAATGATGTTATATAGCCTTCCTCGATAAATGGGCTATCCAATATTAAAAGAATTATTAAATTCGAAACTGTAGTTCCTGACATTAGCGCGTTCAAACAAACAAAAAGTCTTCAGCATACAATTATAATACAATTATAATAGAATAGAAATTATTATGATATCTATACCATTACTTACTTGTCAGTCGCCTCCTCGGCGATTCTTTCGAGAGCCGGATCTGGAGACGGTTCAAATTGGCTGTTGCACGCTACGATGTCCTCGGGCACTAATGTACATGCTTGGTCTATATCCCAACGGAAAGAACCACTGCTCTTTTCTTGTATATCTTGCACATGCCCGGACTAGTGACAAACGAAACCATAATATAAATAAATCAAAGCACTCACGTCCTAACTGTACATACAAAATACACATAATTTTTTTTGTAACACAAAGTTCTAAACACACCTGCATATTGGTTTGTGAAGTTTATCTATCAAATGTTTGTCGAACGGATTTCGTATTTTTCTATTCGTAGGCGGTGGAGTTGATTTGTGTTTTTCATTTTATCACACATAACGAAATTATCGTTATTTTTGAAGTTTCTTGTGGAGATGCAAAACGGTAAACAGAAAATTGGGATATTTATGGAGCAGTTACGTCTAAACGAAAGAAAATGTAAAATAGATAATTATACTATTGTTATAAAAAGTATCACGTTTAAACATAATCAAATATATCTATCAATTTGATAATTGTCATTTCGACTAGAATCGGACTATTGTTGCCATTTTTTTTTTTCTTCATGGCTTCGCACGTGTAGTGCATTTAGCCAAAGACAAGTTGTTGCAAATATTCATAATATTGGCTTTGCGCAGCTTTGGAGATTGCAATGTTAGGTTTCTTTGCTGACGGTTTTTGCATAGGACAAAGGTAGGGAAACAGTTTGAGATATAAAATTAAGACTGGTAAAGAAATTTAGAAAAGGAGATATCAGGAGGGTTTGAAAGGAAAAAGGAAAAACTATGCCTTACATAAAATAAAAATTAAATAAAAAATACAATTTACAAAAACATAACACTAATGATGGATGAGGATGAAATAATTACAATTTTATATTGTTCTTAATGAAAAATGATGCAATACATTTATACACAGAAAAATTATTTGTACTAAGTAAAGAGAGGATAGAAGATGGAAAAGGAATACAAAGGTCTAGAAGGGAGCAAATCATAGATGTACGGTCAAATTGAGAGCAAGAAAACAGAATATGATTTAAGTCGCCGACATCTGATCCACAAACGCACATAGGGCTGTTTACTATATTGAGTCTGGCGAGGTGAGCAGGGACACAAGTGTGACCAAGCCTAATACGAATAAGAATAGAAGTCTCGACCTTGTCAAACTTAACTCTGAAAACCACGGTTTCGTTGGGATCTGAGGCTGGATGACGGAGTAGTAGCGGCCCTTCATTATGCAACTAGATGACCATGTTTCTTTCCAAGAGTCTCGTAGAAAAATTTCGGCAATGATTGTAAGTCTTGACTGTAGTTTTAAATGGAAATAAGTCACCACTTTGCACCGCATCCTTAGCTAGTTTGTCGACGGTTTCGTTGCCGTGGATTCCAGAATGACTAGGAATCCATACAAAATATAATAAGTATCCCCTCAAAATACATTTGTGCGCCAACTCTCTTATTTGGAGAATAACTGGCAAAATACCGTTATATTTAAAAGGAAATTTAAAGATGGCTTGTAGAGCACTTAGCGAATCGGAAAAGATAACAGCTTTATTTAATTTAAGTAAAAGAACATATTCTATAGCCTTCAGTATTCCAAAACATTCGCCAGTAAAACAGATGATTCCGGAGGAAGCTTAATTTTTTGAACGATCTTGTATTGAGAGTGAAAAACACCAATGCCAACACATTCCGAAAATGAAAATTTAGAAGCATCTGTGTACAGGTAATGGAAGCCCTCAAAACGTTCTTCAAGAAATGCGTTGAATGAGATTTTTATGTTGGGCGCAGTTTTATTAACACAGTCATAAATTATACTAGGAGAGAAAATTAACGAGTTGTAGCAGTTGTTGAAGAGCGGGAATTTATTAAAACGATGAGTGGGAGCCGGGATGGAAAAGATTTTTTTATAACTTATAATTAGGCATGGAGGATTACGGGAACGATGACTAGGTATAGTGGAATAGTATTTAGACAGAGCTTCCAGTAATGGAAAGAGGGATGGGAGGAAAATTGAATAATTTTAAATAAGTATTTATCAGCAAGGTATTGCCTCCTGTGACATAGTGGAGGTTCACAACACTCCACTTGCAATGCATTAATAGGGCTAGATTTCATTGCCCTGTAATTATGCGTAGTGATTTTGATTGAAGGTTATCTAATTTTTAAAAGAATAAGCTGCACCTGGTTCCAGCAAGAATGAACCATAATCAAAAATGCTTCTAATTATAGCATTATAAACAAGTTTTAATGAATGGGGTGGGCGCCCCACCACACACCAGATAAACATCTTAGCATGTTAATGTGGCGCTCAACCTTATTAACAACGTAGTCGCAATGTGAAGTACCAGAAAGTTTAGAGTCCAAGACTACGCCTAAATATTTAAAATTATTTTTGACTGGGATTGGAGTATCACGGTAAATAACGTTTATTGTTTGGGGACTCCTTTTTTTGGAAAATAAAACTGCTGCACTTTTAGAAGTGGAAATATCTAAGCCGTTTTGGAGAAGCCATAACGATAGAGATTGAAGAGCAGAGTTTAAAACTAAACAAGCGTGTTCTACTGAATGGGAACTATAATATAGTAGTAAGTCGTCCGCATATTGTAAAACTTGAACATCATTATTAAAAGAGCGGTCCAAGTCGTACGTGTATATATTGTATAACAAAGGACTAAGTACCGAGCCTTGCGGAAGCCCTTTCCATACATGTCGAATTAACTGTTGCTGAGTAGTTGAAATGCTAACCGTACGATCATGTAAAATGTTTATTATGAAATTTGAGAGATTTATTGGAACGCTGAGTGATTGTAATTTCTTATGCAGGATAGATAATATGACGTTATCATAAGCCCCATTTATATCTAGAAATACAGCAACTGTCGAGCAATTTTTGAGAAGGATAAACGAACATCTGTAGTAAAAATACTTAAACAGTCGAATGTACTTTTTCCTTTTCGAAAACCGTATTGAGTTTTTGGCAGTAAGTCTTTATTTTCTATGTACCATTCTAGCCGATTTTTAATAAGATGCTCTGCTATTTTCATTAGAACCGGACTGAGAACGATAGGACGATATGATGAAATATCAGGACGGAATTTTTACTAGGTTTGAGAATTGGCAACACCACATGACGTTTCCACATCTGAGGAATGTTTCCTGTTGTCATTACGGAATTGATAAGAGATAAATAATAAGAATGAACAGTGGGACTAACATTAGATAAAAAATGAGTATGGGATGCCATCGATACCTGGAGATGAGTCTACAGTATTAGAAAGGATACCTTTCAATTCCTCAATATTGAAAGGGATTTTTAATGACGTGTCATCAGAGGTTATATTGGATTCCACACGAATTACCGGTTGTAGAGTAACTTCTTGAGGTACCCAGGGAGGAGCTAATGTATCTATAAATTCACCTGCTAAATTATCCGGGATACGGGAAGTAGTGTGGTCGGAAAATGCAGACCGGAATCTCCTAATATTACGCCAAACAGCTGAAGGGGTGTATTCGGTGAAATGACAGAGCAAAAATTATGCCAACTCTCCTTTTCTTCAGTTTATAGAGTTTTCGAGTCTGTGTAATGATACTGGAGAGGTATATGAAGTTTTCTTGGGTCATATTTAAACTATATTCTATTTCAGCTTCTTTACGTTTTTAGCTGCAGCTGTGCATTCCGAAGTCCCACCACGGAGGCATTGGGATCTTCCTAAATGAATGATTATTTTTACTGGGAAAGCATCATCTGCAGCGGAAACAAGAATTTTAGCTAATACTTCTGCACAATCCTGCTCATTTCCATTATTGACAATTGGAAGACAAGATAGCTGATTGTCAACATAATTTTTATAATTTAGCCAAGTGCTGCTCTTACTATGTGGAAGTTTGTGTTTTAAGTGAGATATTCTAGGTTGTGAATGTGGGATTGGGAATGGAAAAGATATTTTGATAGGGAAATGATCACTACCAAATGTTGAGGGAAGGGTGCACCAAGTGAGACGAGAAGCAAAGTTAGGAGTGCAGACAGATAAATCGATTGCGCTATTGTTCTGACTTGGATCACTGCGACGTGTGGGGGAACTAGAATTTAATATACATAAATTATGTGTATCAAATATATTGAGTAGTTCTTCCCCATAGGAGTTAGAAGTTGAACTACCCCATGACTGGTGATGGCAGTTAAAATCACCTAACAGTATATAAGGATTAGTAAGTGTGAAAAGAATACTGTTAATTTCATTAAGTGAAGAATGAGAAGGGTGAGATATATATACAGATATAATACATGTTTTATTTATAATTATAGCTATGATTGAGATTTCTTCACTGTGTGATGGTAGAGAAACCACAGTGAAAGGAATTGAATCCTTCACAAGTATAGCTACTCCACCATATCCATCTGGTCTATCCTCTCTTACTGTTGTATAACCATTAATTTTAAATATATTATTTGATTTGAACCATGTTTCACACAAGGCAAAAACTAAAGGTTCGTATTTATTTATTAAATAAATAATATCACTTTTTTATTTATTGCGCTGCGGCAATTCCATTGGATTAAATGAACTTGATTGTCCATTTTGGGGTGATATCGAAGAAATGAGACTATGAAGTGAAGCAGCGCTGGACGGGTGATATGTTAAATGAGGATAAAAGGTTAATTAATGCCGTAATAAATTCCATGATATTGAATTGTTTTACAGTATTGTCTTTAAGTACTTCATTGATGGCACAGCCGTTAGTGGGCTCAGGAATTCTAAATTCTTTTAAAATATTGTTGTGGGCTTCCTTATTATACCCTTTAGAAGGGCTCTTGGGGGGCTGAGGTTTGCGAAAAACAGTTTTTATAACTTGAAGAATGTTGATTGAATGTAATAGGTGAAGAAGTTTCAATTTCTCTGGGAGTTTGAGATATAAGGGTGTCAGCAAAAGATTTAGTCACTGGTGGGAGCAATTTACTGGCTTCTGCATAAGATACAGAGTTCTGGGCCATATAGGTTTTATTTGTATCTGCCTTGAGAGCTCAGGACATACTTTACTAGTAGCAAAGTGAAAAACCTGGAGCATAAAGCAACAATTGGCATTACGTTCATCCCTGTCACAAGTGTCCCCAGTATGGCTATCGCCGCATTTGTAACACCTTGGTTTGCTCCTACATTGTATTTTAGTGTGCCCAAACCGACAGCAATAAAAGCACTGTATAGTAGGGTAAATATAAAGGTCCACAGGCATTGAATTGTAGGACATAAAAATTCGTTTTGGAAGAACTTGGCCATCAAATGTGCATACAATGGTTTGAGAGGGCTTCCACACCATAGAGCCGTCTACTAAAGTTTTAAAGTTTAATCTGCGGACTTTTAAAATAGGTCCACAACCAATTGGTACAGATGAATTTTCTATTATCTCTTCCGGAGACCACTCTACTGGCACACCACGCACTAAACCCATTCTAGTTACGTTAAAAGACGGAATGAATGCCTTATAATTAAATTTAGATAGATTTTCATGAGTAATAAAAGAGTTGGCGTCAATAAATGTAGAAAAGCCAAAGAAATTTTATTTCTGCCTATCCTCTTAACACTACCATTAATAATATTTTTAAAATTGTTACGTTGTAGGAATCTCCCAAACGAAAGTGGATGCAAAGTGGTAGAGTCATTGTCCTGAATAATATGTTTTTGTACGTGAATAACAAAAGGCGCACTATCCGAACCATCATATACTTTCCTGCCTACAGTTTGCGCGGGAATCGGGGTTTCTGAGGTAATAAGTTTGTTAATCGATTGGGGTTGACTAGTCTGAGAAAGATCTTCGCAATCACAGCCATGTAGGTTATCATCAGAAGAGCCGTGTTTTTACGTCTTTTATTGCAACGCTTGCATACATGTCGGCGACTTCTTTTCAGAGGCCGGGCTGATGCAGATGCATCTGTCTCCATACCCGACTCGGAGGCATAATTATGTGACTTTTCAGTCTCAATTGTGACAAAGTTGCCCGCCGGAGGGACTAAGCCCCCGGATCAGGCGGCAAATTCATAAGACCTTACTATTCTACAGTTTAAATATATGCAAAAACTTACCAAAAATGATGAACTAAACTAAAAAACACTAATCTACAAAATATACAGAAAATTTAACCCTACTGATAACTTATATTTACAAAATTAATTATTTTTTATCAAGATTAAAAAAAACACGTCCGCCTATTTCCAAGTTTCCCGCGCTTTCCTATTGTTGCCATTAAAATTTGAACAATGAATATATAATAGAAAGGCGTATATGCTCACTGTAGTTACAAGATAAAACACACGAAAACCAGTGTTGCCAAATTTATTTTTCAGAAACCGCAAAAACTTTACTTAACAATTTTTTATTGGGACCGACGCGACGCGACTGACTTATTATAATTTAGGTTCAGTAATAATTTTATTTTTTAGCTCATAGATGGACTATGCAACAAATATAGCTTAACTAGCAATTTTAATTAGGTACCGACTCCAAAATTAGTATCCAATATATATCTGTTATGTAAAATTATTTTTTGGTTTTGAGTGGTTTTTGAAGGCGGTATAATTTTTTGTTAAAATTATTTTTATTTTTTGCTTTTTTGTGTTAGTAATAGACCGTCCCGATGGCATAGTTGTGTTTGGTGTGATGGTGAAGTTGTGATGCTATATATATGTATGTAAGAAATAGATTCAAGCAAACCTAACGCAAAAACACAACTGATATATTTCGATCATAATTCAACTATCGCGCTGTGGTGTTACATCTCTGCCTACCCCTAAAAAGGGAAAAGCTATGATGGTATATACATATATGTATGTATGTAAGAAGTAGAGTCAACTTAACCCAACCCAAAAACACAACTGATATGTTTCACACACAATACGACTATCGCGCTGAAATGTTACGCCTCTGCCTACCCCTGACATGGGAAAGATGTTATGCTATATGTATATGTATGTGAGAAGTACACTCAGCCAAACTCAATGCAAAATTTAACTAAAAACGTCACAAGAAAGCTAAATTCGCGAATTCGTTTTCTTAGACGACTTAATTATTCTAGTTTTTAGTTTTAAAATCAAACTACTGAAGCGATATTGAAAAAATAAATTATGGTACCAATCTGGAGATATTCTTTCGTATAAAAAAGAATTTTCCAAATCGGTTCATAAATGAGCGAGTTCTGAGGTAACAAACATACAAAAAACACGTCGAATTGATAACCTCCTCCTTTTTGAAGCCGGTTAAAATGAGAGTTTTGAGAATCCAAATAAAATATTTTAAAACCGGTCTGTTTTATAGTAACAATGATACTAAGGATTAACTGGCAACATTTGTATAGTAAATTACAATAATATTTTTTTTATCAAATAGCTCAAAAGAACGGGTTCAGACATAATATATATTCTATATCTTTAGTTATTGTTTTGTGATCGATACCTCTGCCCCTTCGACAGCTCACACATATTGTATGCCGTATGCGATTGGTGAAATGGAAAGTAATGGCCCCTAGTGGCCCATTACTAGTGGGGCGCGTTGTCTTGGATGAAATTTTGTATATCTAATTGGTAACACTGTTCTAAACTTCAATTTATATTATAAAGAAGATTTAACATTTTTGAGCATATAAACAAACTTTTATTTTCAAGTAAATAACAGATAAGATGTGCAAAGCACTAGTTATATGATTAATAATGATGTAAGATTGGAACCGTTAGAATTGAATTCAGAAAGATATCATTAGAAAACTTTTTGGACCGTTTAAAAATATTTGTTTATTTTTGTCGACGTGACCACAGCAAAGAATGAAGATATGCTATAAATAAATAAAATACGAATGCATTCCTACACCGAATAGTTAGTTCTCTTACTGTTGTTAGAAAGCGTGGAAAAGTTGAGAGCCCAACTTTTGAAAATATGGAGAATCTTAACAAAAGTTTTGAACCGATGGATATAGATTTGAGCGCACGGTCTTCTAGTGCGATGGATATATCGGACAACAATTATTCAACCCCAGACATTCAAAATGAAGACTTCGATGAAGATTGTTACATAGTCACATCACAAACTCCGGTGTTCAAAAAGTCGCCAGTCGGCAGCCCCTTGCGGGTTTCCAGCCCTGGGCGGGTGGCCAGCCCTGTGCGGGTCCGCAGCCCATTGCCAGTCTCCAACACTGTGCCAAAGATAGAAGAAACTAATTTAAAAAAATATCATATAAACTTGGAAAGCCAACCAAAAGAATACCGGGTTTCCAAAGTCAGCTAAAAGTATTGACTTTTTTATTCGTAGTATTTATTGCTATTGTTGTTAATCAGTGTAGAAGTCAGTGCTTTGATAAACTAAACTTGAAAACTTAAAAGAAAATCTGACTATTCAAAGTCTTGGCCAGGATAAAAGCATTAGAATCTATTATTAATGCTTTAGAAGCAGATAAGCCATTTAAAGTTATGTTTTTTATGGCCGGTACGGGTGTAGGAAAAACATATACTTCTTCCTTAATTATGGAGAACCTAGGTCCATCGTCTAATGTTTATCATTATACAATGCCTACATTTGTTGATACATTAACATCAAATCTTATGCTTGGTTTAATAATGTGTGACTCTTCCGCTTATTATAATAGATGATTTGAGTGTGGATGCTAATGTCAGTGAACAAATCAACATGGTTATTAATAAGAGTAAAACCTTGGAGAAAAATACAACAATCATTCTTATATATAATTGTGCTAGCACTGAAGATATGTATCATAAAAAGTGTGATGAATCTTTCCACTCAAAATTATTGAAAAGTACAATATCGCAGATGCATCGTTTTTTATAAAATTTGAACCATTAACAGACATGTCTCTAAGGAAATGTATTGATAGAGAATTGGGCAAAGTGAAAATAGACAATTCAACTTATGAGAAAATACTTAAAAATTTCAATGTCACTTCAGATGGATGCAAAACTGTCCATAGCAAAGTAAAAGTCTTGAGTATGATGTGAGGTATGTTTTATAAACTATTGTGCTTTGCCCTAGAATCAAAATAAAATGTATGTATAATAATAAAAAAGTATAATGTAGTTTTTCATTATGATACTCTTATAAGTTTTTTATACAATAAGTAGTTTAGTTAATCTTTATGGAATGTTATAGAAATAGTTTGTAATTTAGTAATTATGTCATATATTATTAGTGTAAAGAAATAAATTAAATATTGTAGATCAAAAGAACTTTATTTTAGAGAATTTTACATGATAATCGGCAATGCAGAGGTTCAAGAAATGTATGTTGAATACAAATATACTGATGATTCATTAATACACCTACACTTTCACATTTCAAAATTATTCTACAACAAACTTAGCCTTTATCATAATAAAGAGCAATATGCTAAATGAAATTCTACGGTGCATTGGAGTACAAATCACTTTGGTAATAATTCTAACTACATTTAAAATAATTTCAACCTTGTGTACACAGTACAGGCAAGGGTGCCAATAATGCAATAACAATTTCCAATACATGGTTTGTATAACCCAATGCATCACACACCTTAATGACATCTATGTGATGTTTACAGAGGCTCAATATAGATGGCGATACTGCAACAATTATGTTGTATGTATATTAATAATCAACAAAATACAATTAATCCTATCTGAACGGCAAAAATTTCACACTAACTATGAAGAATAATAAGTTATGTTACTTGTATAGATCTATTGAGAAAATACAACAGAAATAAATATTTGTTTCCTTTAATATACTTTCTTGAGTGATTACCATATTGCACTGCACCCATAATTATATCCATCACACCACAGTACCATTCGCTACACACATTCATGGAATATAGTTGTTTATATTAAACTCCACTATACACAACACTAATGCATGCAAATGGTTTGTGTGGTCTAGAAAAATGTAAGTACATCTTAAATTAAAATAATTCAAAATACGTAATTTTCAATAAGTGCTCGTACACACTGGGGTTCTCTCGCTTAGGATGTGAGCACGCGCGACGAGCGCGTCACGCCTAGGTATTGGCGAGAAAAAGCTGGTGTGTATGGGCTCTAGATCCTAATTCAAGCAGCCAATAGAAAAAGTTGAAATAGTATCTTTTATTTAGCTCCCCTAAATGTAAAAGCCTGTGAGATAAATGCATGCAAACAGGTTAATGTGCATTATTAACAATATGCGGAGAGCTGCTAAAATTTTAGAAATGAGTAATTAAAAAAATAATTTGAAGCCATTACATAGGATAGGAGGATATTTCACAAATGTATGGAACTGATGAGGGAAGACGATACACATGGCGTATGCAAATATAATATACATTTCGTCATTGATTGCTTCATGAATGATCTTGGAAGATACGTTAAGATATCTACATATTTTGTGCATTTTCTGTTGCATACTTGCGGAAATGCTTTTCCGTAAGTAATCTGTATTAAGCGCGATTTTCAACATTAAAATCGATATTATAATATTTAAACAAGCGATTATTTCAAAAGTTAATTTGACAAGTCCATAACATTTATAAAATTTAAGACATCTGGTTGAATGAGAATAAGGATTTTTATATATCAGGTAGGTAGCACTTATCTGATTATTTTTCTAACATGTTTAATTCTATCACCACAAACTTGGTGTAGGTAGGTAAGTGTAATGACTTAAATAGACAGTCTTACTAAATTAATAACAAAGACTTTCAACTAAATAATATAATACCGTTTTCCATAAATATTCTATTTAGCTGTGATGGTAAACTGGAGTCTGCAAGCTACATAGGCAGTCGACACTTGCTATGGGTGGTAAAGCATCGTTCTTTCTAACGCCTACACGCTTACACGTCTGAAGAAGCTGGGGTACAAGACAACTAATCAAATCAGATCGGAGAGCATTAACAAAGTAAAATAAATAAATTCATTTTTTAAGATCTAGGTAACAAACTCTCATGTAAATATTTTGTACAGCTATAGATGAAGACGACACTTTAAAACATGCAGTGTGCAAATCAAAATCTATATACACAATGTATGTTTCTATGTAAATATATGTTCAAAATTAATTTAAAAATGTTGATTAAATACTAAATACGCGTAACAATAAAGACTAGAATACATTTTTAGTTGTTACAGTTATTGGCACTAAATTTAGTTGCAATGGCAGAACTATGTACTTTGAATATAAGGATAATTCCAACACAATTTTATGTAGTTAGGTATTTACTAATATTATGCGATGTACTTTATTTTTATATTTCCACTCATCAGGTTTTTAAATTGAGTTTTGTTAATTATATTAAAATACTTTACAAAATGTTTTAACAAATCGATAAATGACATTAAAATCTAACTATATTTCTAGAAAATACTGAAGTACTGCATACTGATAGTAACTAGAAATTGAATACGCAAAGCACATTTAAGAAAATGGAGTGAACTGTGCAGAAATAAATCACAACACACATAATTATCCAACGACATTACAATACATTCTATACACACGCTATATTGGTAGGTAGGGACTTCTTGCACAGTTATCACTTTTAAAATCAATACTATCGGAATATTATTATATTATTAGGTACAAATCTAACGTAGCAAAAACTTGACTCAAGTGAAAATACATTTAAAATCGATTAATTATTAGCAGGCTAATATACAATTTAGAAAAGCATAAAAAAGGCATAATAAATGTTAACAATATTAAAATCTAAAATTGACAAAATTGATATAATTCACTTAAAAAGTATAATACGTTACAAAGAATCTGCTCTAGCTATGACGTACATAGTACACCGATGGCTGAATCACCAATCTTTACTTTAAGTAACTTAACTGACCCATAACGTCGAACACACAATCTTAACCGGCTCAATGCAATCCTTATTTTCGTTGAATTGTAGCACTGTTTTAATTTTGTGTGGAAATTATGGGTTGACTCAACGAATACAAAGGTTGGTGACACGGGCATTAGTGGAAGAAAATACAAAATCAGTATGTACTACAATAATATAATTAGAACAAACGTTAAACTTTATAACCTACTAGAACATCTCTCACTGTTAGGATTCCTAGATGCGTAGTGCCAATAACTGTACGTATCATAATATATTAGTTGCTTAAACCTTACTAACTAGGTATTTGATAACAAATAGAACACCATTTTAAGCACGACAAAACATTCATAGTTAAAAATGTAGAGAGACTTACTGAGAAATGTGCTAATAATTCTAAACCTCGAAAATTTTCTGCTTTGCTTAGATATAACATAGATTCTTTTATATCAGATCATAATGGTACATTGAGATTTCATCGTTTTTGTCGATAGCTGCTGCTATAATTTGCCCCGATATTCGTTGACAAACTTCATTGTGGCCGAGATCAAAGTCTTCGTACATTCTACTTACTAGCAAAAGCATATTTTGATTATCGGTATCACATTGTAGCCACATTACAATATTAGCTTGTATATTTGAGGATTCATTAAGTAGTCACCGGATTTAGAGAGATATTGGTTTATTCTTGCTCACATTCATGCGGTTATTGTTTACCTATAATTAACTTAATGTTTGGATTACAAAGAATTCTAATAAAATTCGTGTAATTTTATAGCAGAATTGGATAATTTTAAGTTTAAGTTCTCGGGGCCTTAAATATTGTCTGCAATGTTACTCAGATGCTTGAATTGATTAATCTTCAGTAATGGCATCACCATTAAAAATAGTTTGCATCGCTAGACAATTCTCCCCTGACATTTCGAGCTGGATCATAGAAGGAACTAGTTAGGAGCGATGGAAATGTATTGCTGTCCACTTGTTGTGGCGTTTGTGCCATATACGAGTCTCCTGAGATTGATGTGTAGCTCGCCGACCTTCAGCATCTACACTTTGTGTTACGCAGACATATGCTATAACAGCTACGTCATCTCCAAGCAGGTGCACTCTAGGGTTCAAAATAGTTGTGTTGGTTTTAACATGTGTCGGTGTGTTGTCGATAAAGAATTTATGAAATTCTACACCTTCGACTAAATTACCTAGCGCGTCAGGATCAAATGCCGTTACATTAGGATCACACAATTTGGAATACGTATCATAATCGCCGTTATTTATAGCATCTATGAGCACCTCAGTAACTTTAATCACTTCTGCTGCGCAAACGATGCATTGCTGTCACCGCGAGCTTTGCCGAAGGAATCAGCTTTTGTCAAAGTTTCTTCATCATGTTCCTTAGATATTACAGTACACGCGCGATCTACACCTTTCTTATCTTTGTCGACATCATCATCCTCCAGCGTCGTACTACTATCGGTGGATTCCTTAACCTGAGAACCGTCCCCTTTTTTGTTAACTATAGATTTTCCAGAAAAGTTTCGCGTGGCTAACATAGTAGTCAATATCGCGCCTTTCAGTTTGCGACGTGCATTGAATTTCTTCAAGCAATCCACTGTTTCTTGCCTGTGCATAACAGAAGCCACACGTTCGCGGTGACAGATCCAAGGGTGTTTCAAAGCTTCTGAAGCAGTGATTCTCTTGCTCGGATTAACTGTGAGCATTTGGTTGTATGAGGCTT
>NW_023593163.1:0-9813 GCF_014839805.1 Manduca sexta
AGAAATCCGCTGGCAAAACTGTGGTCGTATCTTTCGGGCTAGAATCGGTCTGATAAGTCACCAGCGTAGGTGTATATCGTATCTCGCATCTTCTACGAACGCTACTTAATCATCTCACGTAGATGTTAATTGCCAATGATGAAACTCATTTGTATATCTTTGTTCAGGAATATACCGTGTCAACTACGATACACAGAACTGGCAATTGATTGCTGCAGCTTTAAGTAAGAACGTCTCAGATATCCATCATTTGAACAGAGCACAAGTAAGAAAACATTCTGCCAGTATTTTTATTTTCCTGCATTTTATACTATCAAATTATTTTATAGAGGAAATATCGGTTTATAGTTTAACAAGCGATTGATGTATTCTTTCCTCATAAATTTGTAACTAGGGTATTTCCCGATAGTATTTATATCTACATCCAAGTCCCTAAATGCAACTAAATTCTAGTAATTCTCATTTATTTTATTTTTGATAACATGAGGATTTACTTTTTACGTTGCTATTATTTTATCTACGACAACAATAGACGAGTCTCTGTTCGAAAAAAATATTGAGCTTTACAATTGTGTTTATTATTTTCATCGAAGTATTAAAAAGTCATCATAATTCTTGATTATTATAACCTGTATTGCTTAAAAACATTTTAGGCTTTTAGGTTGCAATTTAATTTGATAAATTATAATACATTTTAGTGCAATTATTTCCTATATATAACTTTTTACATTCATTTATTTTTATTCATTTAGATCTAAAAGTTTATCATGTTTGTTAATGTTTGATTCTGTTTGCAGATTGTAGATGATGTGTTTGCATTAATGCGTTCCGGAAGAATGACTTACGACTTGGGTTTCCAAGTACTGGACTTCTTGAAGAAAGACACGAGCTACTACAGCTGGTATCCAGCTATAACCGGTTTCACCTGGCTTAGAAATAGATTTTTGCACATGCCTGACGTATTGGCTGAATTTGACGTATGTTTTTTTTTATGAGTATTATAATATTTTGTTATAAAAAGTTCGATTTCTACAATGTTTAAAAATAGAGTCGTTTAAAATAGATATTGGTTAAAAGGAGGAGCGAAATGATTAGTCATAAAATGAAGTATTTATAACATGTATACAGAAAACGAAAATGCATTGATAATTAATGATGCTATTTTACATTATCACAACATATTCAGATATAACATAAAGTTTTCAGTTACCTCGTTAAGTTCTTTATTTATCAAATAAGTACCTAATGCCCTAAGATTTTTGTAAAAATGTTTTATACAAAATTGTGTAAGATACAAGAAATCCTATTTTAACTTGATGTTCTATTGCAGGAAATCCTCTTTGGATACTTGAATGCTCTTATTACTGATTTAGGCTACGAGGTAGTCCCCGATGAGCCAGTGACGAGGACTTTGAACAGATTCTTCGCCTTAACCTTTGCTTGTAACATTGGACACGAAGGTTGCGTCCGTGACGCTGCACAAAAATTCAATGCTCTGAGAACCTCTGGTGCCAGGTATTTCAAAATTGTTATTGAACTTTACTTGGAAGTAATCTAAAAGCGACATTCAATTTAGATCTGTATTTCGTTCATCATTGGGTTTATTAAAACCCCTAATCTTGATTATAGGATATTTATTGATTTGGAGGCAAAAATCATGAAGACGTATGTATGTAAAATGTAACAATTGAACTCAATACTTGATCTACGACAATATCTATCTTAAAAGAAGCCGTTAATCTTAATACAAATATGCTTATTCCTATTATAAGGGACGTAACATAGCTGCCAAAATGCCTTATACTGTATTATACTCTGTCTACCCTTAAAAAGAGGAAAAGGCGTGATGTATGCATTATCTTAGTGTAATAACATCGCGTGACTTATAGTTATTTGTTGATCAGCAAAATCTAATCATGTAAAGTAACGGTAATAAATTAGGACAGGAAATTGACTCTGCCTTTACGGGTACAAGAATAATGCTTTTTTCCTTGTGTTTCATGTTATTTATGTTAGCCAAAGATGAAGGATATTATCTTTATATCCTAGTATATTAGCTAGTAGTTATCAATAACACAAATCTAATGAGAAAAGTAGCCTTGGATAATCTCAAAAATCGCAGTCGCTATATACAATAACTAGTGTTAATAAGTTAGTATTTACAAATTGCTTATAAAATGGTTTGGGCGGAAACATGATTTTCGAAAATGAGTCGTAACGCGTAAGGATGTAATTCATTTTCGATGTCTATGCGTATACATAAAGACTAACTGACTGACTGGACTGGATGCATAAAGCTACTGCTTTATGCATCCAGTCCAGTCAGTCAGTTAGTAATGTAAAATAGCATCATTAATTATCAGCCCGTTGCAGTCTACTGACTGCAACGGGCTGATAATGAATATACCAGAATATATGCATATACCAGAACTATAGAAAGGGGGACAATGGAATAAGATAGTTTCCTCACCATAAATGTAGTGCGTCAATGTCATCAATTATATGAATTAATTTACAGAGTAAACCCTAACCTGAGACGCCATGTCTTCTGCACCGGTCTTCGCAAAGGTGGATACGAGGATTGGCGATTCCTATACGAGAGAAGACGCAATTCCAACAACCAGGCTGATGACCTTGCCATGCTTAGAGCTCTCGGTTGCACCACTGACAACAGGGCTAGACAAGAGTAAGCCAAAATTTATTTTTTATTGTCAAGTATTTATGGTGCCGTTGGTTAGTAAGGATGATTGTTTGTTAATGCTGTTAATACGTTATCGGTATTTCAATTTTACTCAGTCCTTTAGTATTTTAAAGCTCATAAGAGACAAGATCGATTGTCATATTAAATGTTTTTGTGTAAAATGTACTTACTATGCCGTCTAAAAATTCCGTGTAACACTTAATTTTGCTAGATTAAATTAAAGTACTAATACACGCATGAGTACCACCTAGGTCAAAACGATTGCGTAGGTTCCAACCGATAAAGAATTATTCCCCGATAGATAACCGTCATTACCATCTATCAGGTACTTGGAGATGATACTGACGGATGAGGTGAAGGCCCAAGACACAGTGAATGCATTCACTTTCTTCTACATGGGAGACAGGAGTAATGCCAGAGTGGCCTTAGAGTTCTTGAAACCAAGAGTAGAACAAGTCAGACAAGCGTAAGTATTTATGATTTTGCGCACTTCGTTTCTGAGTTTTATTTACATTTAATCAAAGTTCCTGTAGTCTCTCTTGTGGTTTATTAAAGTCTATTATATGTTTATCCATAAAATGCTTTATCTGTACGTTATATAATCTATTTAGTAATTTGTAGTTTTGATTTTAACAAATAATTTCCACACATCCTCACAACTTACATATATAAGTCTGATCCTCACGGACTTTGTAATTCTTTCAACAATCTGAACTTATCCAGAGATGGAGCCTCTC
The DNA here is from genome assembly GCF_014839805.1 of Manduca sexta. Classification (NCBI taxonomy): domain Eukaryota; kingdom Metazoa; phylum Arthropoda; class Insecta; order Lepidoptera; family Sphingidae; genus Manduca; species Manduca sexta. The sequence goes on from NW_023593163.1 coordinate 3,439, forward strand.
GCTAGTTGACAATTAACTACAAATGCATAAAATTTAGTTTTATAAGCATTATCTAGCTATTGACAATATCATTATTATTTTACAGTGTTGTGCTTCCTGCTTGGTTTGACAGCGTATTGTCAAATCTCGCATCTTACTTGGACGAAGAAGGCTTGCAAGATGTAAGTATATCTATAAAATATAGATTTATTTTTTTATTCTGTCACATTCTATCTCTGTTTATTTACATAATATTTCACGAAAACCGTAAGTGCATGCTTGGGTAATCAACTAGAACTATTATTAAGAGGGTTGAGGTTTTTAGGGTTGAAATAAAATAATGATTTATTTTGAACCCGTAAAATGTTAAACATTATTTAGATTTCGTCATAATTAACTCTAATACCAGTTCGGAAAACAGTTCTTACCAGAGAAGAACGAGCAAGAAACTCTGTTGTTCTTATCAAAATCAGTTTAAGGTATAAACTACAGTGCACGATACAGAGAAGAAAAAAATTTTTTTTATTGTTATTTAGAGCAGTTCATTTATATGCTTGCAAAATAAGTAATAAATTAATTTTAAATTTCCGTTTGAGTACAACCCCCTCAATAATCATGAAATATTATATTATGCAGACCTGAGAAACCACGCCTTATGGGTCGGTACTTTTGAAATTTGTATGGTTAAATGGATCCTGTAAAGACGTTTTTTTTACAGATGGAACAATGGCTGAACGCAAACCGCGACACCATTCCTAACTACAACGTAGGTTTAAGCGCCATCAGCTCTACCAGGGCTAACATGAGATGGGGAACTCAGAATGCGAACATAGTCCTTACAGCCGCCCGAGGTGCTGCTGTCGTGGTGCTGCCAACTACGATGCTGTTCTTGTCTACATTGTTTGCTCTGCTATTGAAATAATACTTTAAAGAAATATACGAATAAAGTAATTTTGTTTTATTTTTATTTTCTATAATGCATACTAAGTCACGACAAGATGGAAAAAATGTAAGTGTTTAACATTTTAGAGAGTGATAATTCAAACTGAAAATACTCATTTTTTTAAAAGTGTCAAAAGGCGGATAGATTTGTATTTAAAAATGATTGTTATATTATGTATATGTATATTAATAATTAAATAAATAAGTGACATTCCAATGTCACTTATTTATTTAATAAGTGACATTGAATAGTAAAAGTACCACAGGAGTCCACTACTTTGTCCTTTTCTAGAATAAAAACTACCCTAAATCTTGTTTGCTTTTTACAAATGTTAGGTTACTAAAGTTACGTTGATTAAAATTAAAAAAATATATCACCGCCTACAGAAACACTTACACAAATATTCACCAACCAACCGACCAGTACTCTTTACAAATATTAGGATACTAAAGCTATTTTTATTAAAATAAAAAAAAAAATATCACCGCCTACAAGAACACTCACATATTTCATCAACCAATGACTATCAACACCGATTGCCCCGGTCTGTCAACGCTGAGTGTTTTTATAGCAAAAGTGTCACAAATACGAATAAAATATTTATAGGCTAACACAAACTAACGCATTTAAGAAATTGTAAGATGCTCAATTGTTCAGCCATTATGAAAAATTACACTTACGTGCTACATGCTAAATACTTTTATTATTGCATCGTTAGAAAGACAAAGCTAAATTATAAGCTAATAATAATAAAACATAATGAAAATCTATATATACAACAAATGTTCAATTGCTTGTAATCGCAAGGTCGGATATTGTGAAAATAGTTGTATCGCCTACATTTTGCGATAAGATAATGTCTAACGAAATTCTTCATCCAAGGTCAAGAATTATTTAAGATACAATTAATAATAATAATATTTTTATATTGTAAATAACCGAATTTTGTAATTATATCAATGATTACATATACCAAGAATTTCGTTAACAATTATTTGAATGGTTACAAATAACAAGTTATTAAAAACAAAAAATAACATATTTACCCAAACTACGTTAGGCCTGTACCTTGGGATACCAGAAAAATTAAATTGGGAAGACTTATAAATAATTGTTGATGTATTTATCGTCGCCACTGTCAGGCTACCTTCATTTTAATATTGTAACACTAGACTTTCCCTTTCTACGCATAAACTATCAAACTATATTATTAGGTCCCATTGGATACAGAAAAGTCAGAGGTGTGTGCCCTTGAAATTTGAACCTGCGGACATTCGTCTCGGCAGACCGTTCCATACCCAACTAGGCTGTCGTCGGCTGACTTTTCTAAAATCATGTGTGTATTCTTTGTGAATTTATCGTTCGCTTTAACGGTGAAGGAAAACATCGTGAGGAAACCTGCCCATCTGAAAAGTTCCTCTGTAGGAATTTCGATGGTGTGTGAAGTCTACCAATCCGCACTAGGCCAGCGTGGTGGACTAAGGCCTAATCCCTCTCAGTAGTAGAGGAGGCCCGCGCTCAGCAGTGGGCAAAGTATATACTTAATACAGGGCTGATATTATTATTATTATTGGATACAGAAGGGGAGATTTTCCTAAATCGTCGTTAAGTGCAGATATGTTTGATTTTTTTTTTGTGTAGGTACGACAAGGTGACCTACTGCATCTGATGGTAAGTGGAGTGAGGTCCAATACAAAGTCGATTGACGAGAGATGATTGTCCTTCGACATTCGACACAAATATACCGGCCTGTTAAACCGAATATATACAGGCTGATCCCGGAACGCTACACACTTACGTGGGCCACTACGGTGGGTTTTAACACCTTGTGTACCGTGGTCGCTCTTTGGCCCCTAAAAAAAAAAAATGTAACACTAATCATAGTGAATCTTGAATCTATTTATATTTAATTACACCTACTATGTTTGATACTTTACCACACCTGCTTTATATAATACATGCCTCTTCCCTTTTATGTACGCAGAAGTGTTATCGGACCTTTCCCAGTCTCTATTAGGTCCCATGAAATAGTGGAGAGCCTATTGCAATTTACTGGGCAAAATTATATGTACGAGACTAGTAATCACAGCACGAATATCGTAAACAACACTTTTATATCACCGAGGCGGTATGCCAGTGATGAAGGGCCAATATAACGAGATTCTTGCAAGTTTCCCTTTACGTCGAATTTCTATAAATCTAATTATCATAAGACCGATTTACACACAGCATTTATGCATACTTATATATTGTGCCGGGTTCCTTTTCGCCACTGCAGTATATAAATTTACAAATATATAGTACTACATAAAAAAACTTATATAGTTAAAACAACTCATGGTAAATTGAAACTATATAAACGCACGCACGCAATTTTGTGCCGCGTCTGGTGTAACAAATCGCTAGCGTTTACGGGCTTTAAGGAATAGACATTTTTGGGTACTGCCGCGGTTATCTCCGGGGTTACTCTGCTAACGATGTACAAGCGATCCCCGGCTTAGCAAACACGGCAGTCCCAATGAAGGTTTGGTGGGCCCTACCGCTATTACTGAGGGTGCCAGTACGCTGGCAACCCGCAGCTATTCGATCACGGGGCCCGGGAGGAAGAAGGGAGGGATAGAGGGAAGGAAGAGAAGAGGAAGGAGTAGGAGTATGTTAGGATGGTAGGAACGGAGAGGGTGGGGAGATGTTCGCGAACCCTTATAGGCCTCAATATGTATTTGGCAACCAAGAGGTATACACATTACGCTGTGTGCCTAGAGTCGCGGCCTAATTTTCCCCCATGTATGGGCGTGCATTCGGTGTGAAGACGCAGCGCACAAGAATTACCTCGGGGGGGGGGGGGGGGGGAAGGAATAGACACTGGCTGGGATGACTTTTATGCAACACAGTAAATATTTTAGTCTGACATTAAAATATCTTATAAGCAAATAAAAAAACGCCTTCGCATCATGACAGACGTCGTTCACATCATAAAAATCCTAGCTATAAAATTTTGTTATATTTATTCAGGTTATTTTAATGAAAAAAAGTCTTGTTAGTACTTTTGTTGTTAAATATTATTGTTGAAATTTTTTACTGTTTGTAAAGTTAGGTGTAAAATGATAGTTGAATAAGTAAGCGAAGAAAACCTTTTAAAAAGTTACATTCCTTTCCAGAATCGTCTAAATAAATACTGTATCTCTCAATACGTCTATGATATTAGAGTATGATGTATTGCACAAACAGCTTGGAAAAATGCGTGCCATCCAGCCTACTATCCAATTCACAAATTCAGAGTAAATTTTATTTGCCTTTATCGTTTATAAGACCTAAAGAAAATAGTACTAATATTATTATTTGGGAGCGTAGATTACATTGTGACTTTTGTTTGGTCGGCTTATATATTTTTTTTATTGCTTTGAATGACAAGACAAGAGTACAGTTGACGGTAAACGATAAGCCCATAAATAGTAGAAACACCATCAAACACCTTGAATAATAAAGCATTGTTTAGTATTACACTGCGGTCGCCATCCTGAGACGTGAGATGTTAAGTCTTATTATGTCCAGTAGTTACACTGGCTACAATATCCTTCAAACCGGAACATAACAGTAACGACACACTGCTGCTTGGCGGCAGAAATAAACAATTTATATGACAAGTAGTATTTACTTTCAGTTATGAAAGAGGCCCTTAAATTCCTAAAGAACATTCTAGCCAGTGTAAATACTGGACTCTATAACTTCCAAAATCTAATATTTCGGGGTGACGAGGGCAGTGCTGTGCAAATCAAATTCCAAGTGATTTCTAATATTTATAATTATGTCGCTAACAATAGTCTAGTAACTTACTCGTATCGTCATTTCAAAAATTTATTGATTCCTTTCTAACCTAATTCCGGCGATGGCGGCCATTCTTGACGGAGATCAGCTAGGTACTCAGGAAATATTATGGTGCATAAGTGTGTGCGCAATACACAGGTATACTCTCTGTTCTTTCACTCTTATAGTACAGTGAGACGTTTATCAACATGTCCGGAGAGAGATCAAGCGAAGGACCAATGCTTTACGTGCTTTCCGAGGCAAGGCTGTCGTACCTCCACCTTTCTCTCTCCGAGCTGCAATTGAATATTTTTTTAAGACGGAAAAATCCAGTCAAAATTATTTCGGCCCTACCTGGAATTCAAAATCAGTACCTCTACTTGGTAGTCATACTCGTACCCTATACATTCAACAATGCTATCGAGGCAGTCAAGATTTTAAAAATAATCGAAGCACAAGTGGAGTTGAAGGTTTTCAATATAGTATGATTATCAGAAGTGACAAGATGCTTAAGATGACGCTTATCACTGTACAAATAACGCATCAAATGCTACAGCATTTTGCAGTTTAAACAGTGGTAACGTACAGAGCGGACAGCAGGTTAGTTGATTTGATCAAACATTATTTTTAACTGTTGTGTTGACTGCTTCAGTGGCGTAGTTGTATTGCGTGCGTGGTATGATACTACCCTGAGATTCCGCGTAGGAATCGCTACTTAAGTCTACTAAAGTCAGTCCAGAGACTGGAATTTGTTCTCGATATCACGATAGGCTCGCACCCTATTACATCATGGGATAAGATGGGAAGTGACTACCAAGTTGCACTTCTGTCTATTCCTTTGGGGATATCGGCAAAATTCGATTTTTTGTGTCTTGTTATGTGATACTGTAATATGGATGACGAGCGTAGGGAAATTTTGGTTTTCTATGTTTGAAATTGTGAATTATTTAATATATAACAGATAATAATAGGAAAAAGAAAATTTTCTGTGAAATCATCATCGAAATTTGTTAAAAATAAAGCAAACATATTTGAGATATGTAGTAACCAATACTGGGGACATAGTGGAGTTATCACGCTATCTCTTTTTCACGTACCCAGTATTATGGCCGGTTAGCCTCGGTACGTCACAGTTTGCTATTACTGTTATTTGATAGCTGTCTCTTCCATTAAATCAAACCTTTACAACTTATTTATTATTTCATGGATTTTGCAATTCTTTTTCCATTCGATTTTGGATGACATACACATTTAATAATTGTATTTAAAAAGTAGCTAGTACCCTATTTGAGTTTATAATCATGTAGCTACTATTTACGAGTACTACTGAAGCTCATTTTAAGGGAGAACCTTCCTCGTTTAGTGGTATAAAAAATAAGTTTACTAGTTGTCTTTGTAAGACTGTCGTATAATTTTCAATCAGCCTGTCGCCCTCCACTACTGAAAGTAGGCCTCCCCAACTGGGCACTAACCATCTCGCGTCCATCCGCTACCCACCGGCTTTTTCAAGTTATCGGTCCATCGTGTAGTAGGACGTCCCACACGACATTTACCTAATCGTAGTCTCCAGCACCTGTCTGCTCGATCGCTGTATAATCAATGAGATGAAATTAACATTGGGATTAGATAGATTGGATAAAAAGTTTCTT
>NW_023593164.1:0-2087 GCF_014839805.1 Manduca sexta
AAAAATATCGTTATTGTGACAAAATTTTGATAAAATTAAAATAATATTATACTGAATTATTATACCTTTAAGATTTCAAAGAAATTATAATTTGTGTTGCACCCATTACCGTTTATCTAGGTGAAAATTAGAGAAGCATATATATAATTTAACTAATTTCTATTGCTGTCAATAGGATCTTTTGGCGTAGTTATCACTAGCACTGAGGCGGCGAATTATGCTAAGTTATTTTAACCTTAGTACAATGACATTAACATTATCATTTTTTTATTTCATGTTTTATGCTTTACTAGCTTCCGCTCGCAGCTTCGCCCGTGTGGATTTCGGACTTCAAAAATGGAGCCGGTCGCGAACGTTCGAGAATGTTCGTTTTACGAAGCTACTCGCTAGGTGATTCGCTAGCCTCTAGGTGCCAAGCAAGCCGCCTGCCTGTGCGTTCGCGACCTTATATATCTATACTAATATATAAAGCTGAAGAGTTTGTTTGTTTGTTTGAACGCGCTAATCTCAGGAACTACCGGTCCAAATTGAAAAATTCTTTTTGCGTTGGATAGCCCTTTGTTCGTGGAGTGCTATAGGCTATATATCATCACGGTATACCCAATAGGAGCGGAGCAGTAATGGCTAATCTCAGGAACTACCGGTCCAAACTGAAAAATTCTTTTTGCGTTGGATAGCCCTTTGTTCGTGGAGTGCTATAAGCTATATATCATCACGCTATACCCGATAGGAGCGGAGCAGTAATGGCTAATCTCAGGAACTACCGGTCCAAACTGAAAAAATATTTTTGCGTTGGATAGCCCTTTGTTCGTGGAATACTATAGGCTATATATCATCACGCTATGACCAATAGGGCGGAGCAGTAATGACTAATCTCAGGAACTACCGGTTCGAACTGAAAAATTCTTTTTGTGTTGGATAGCTCTTTATTCGTGTAGTGCTATAGGCTATATATCATCAGGCTATGACCAATAGGAGCGGAGCAGTAATAGCTAATCTCAGGAACTACCGGTTCAAACTGAAAAAATATTTTGTGTTGGATAGTTATTTGTTCGTGGAGTACTATGGGTTAAATATCATCACGCTATGACCAATAGGGGAGCGGGCAGTAATGGCTAATCTCAGGAACTATCAGATCGAACTGAAAATAATATTTTTGTGTTGGATAGCACTTTGTTTTGAAATGCTATAGGGTATATATCATCAAGCTATGACCAATAGGAGCGAAGCAGTAATGAAACATGTTGCAAAAAACGGAGAAAATTTATTAGTTTTGAGAGCTTCCGTTGCGTGCGCTGCGTAAACAATTAAAGTTATGCAACAATGATGTATGACGGGATTGTTCCTCTTAAAAAGTTCTACAAAATATATTATAAAACAAAGTCCCCGCTGCATCCGACTGCCTGAACGTGTTAAACTCAAAAACTATCCAACATATTAAGATGAAATTTGTTATGGAGACAGTTTGAGACCCTGGGAAGAACTTAGGCTCCCGGGAAAATATATAGCGTGACTTTTATAACGGAATACTTTAGCCCGAAAAACTTTGTAACGCGAGCGGAGCCGCGGGCAAAAGCTAGTATTATATATACAAAAATAATCCTTATAGCATGATTCAATATTCACGCGTGATGGCTTATTATTAGCGTATTTCATGTATAACTTTGGTGTTTCTATACCGATTTCTATGAATCTTTTTTATGGAATATTTAATAATGTTAACATTTTTAAGTAGGGATGACTGAGAGTGTTATAAACGTAAGAGTAGACAAATATCATGAGAAAGCTTCGAACTGCTAAGCTATCGGGAGTTACACGTGTTATTGTGAGTCAACCATAAAAAGATAGACATATGCTGTCGTGGGATATTTTACATAATTTTAAGGAGAACATTTCCGTCAAACATTATTTCTGTGTAGCTTTAACCATTAAGGTTGCACACGCGACGGAAGCTTAAAAAATGGAGTAACTTCTCCCGTTTTCCCAACATTTCCCTCCACTGCTCTGCTCCTATTAATTGTAGCGTGATGAAAAGTATACTATAACCAGCACAGGAGTATGACAAATAATTGTACCAAGTTTCGTTA
>NW_023593165.1:0-8892 GCF_014839805.1 Manduca sexta
GCTTTTATCCCTTGTCAAGGGCAGGCAGAAGTGTAAAACATTCACATTCCTCCTGCTATGGGCACGTTAGGCACGCTAGGCAGGCTAGGCACGCCCTGTCACATCTTGGGACGAATTTAAGCTCGATGAAACTTGCACGCACTATACGCTATGCCCTAACACTTTTGGGATAAAAATACGAATAAATACTTTATGTGATGGTATGTTAAAATTGTCACAATATTTAGTTATAGGTACCATTACTGTGTTACAATTTGATAGAATACATTTTTAACTGTATAAAAAATTGTAAAAAAACCTGAGTTCTTGACAAATATCTTCAAATAATTCTGAAAAGGCGTGTGCGGATTCTCTTTCTTTTTTAGAAACATCTTTTCTGTCGCCCAATGTTTTCCAATACTCCAATTCATCTTCAATGGTTAATATCACTATAAAAAAAAAAAGAGTCGGTAAAACAAAATATGAGCTTAATAATATATTTTGATATAAATATAGCTCATTTAATGTTGCATAAAATAGTAGCAAAACAAAGACTAAACTCGCGTAACATTAAGTTAAACTCTACGAGTAGAGTTCGACTTGTCTTCAATTGATTGGGTGATATATTAAAAATATCCATACCATTCGTGTTGTTGGGTCCTTTACCATAAGACAACAATTTTAAAACCGACTCCAAATCAGACAGATGTTTTTGTAGTTTATTAGAATGCACGTCGTCATCCTAAAATAAGAGGTAAATGTATAAATACTACTGCACAGATGACACAGAGTCTTTATTTATGACTCATTTATTACCTTAACAAGCAAAGGAGTATAGACAGTCCTTAAAATCTGATATAATGATTCAGGTGCATTACTTGATAAAGTTATAATATTTACGTCTTTTACGAAATCATCGTGTGTGAGTGCTATAGCCGATGTTTTATAAAATATTACAGATTTTATTTCATTTTTTTGTATCTGAAAATGAACAGAAATCAATTACGTAATTAATTTGTTTTACTACAAATTGAGCAAAATAGGGACACCTCTAAGCTACGCGTCTGCAACATAGCAGGAGTTTTGGGGTCACGCGGCAAAGTTAAACCATATAAAAAAGGCATGCACGACTGCCGTGTTGCAACCGCGATGCGGTCGCGCGGCACTAAGCTGCAAATTCAGCTCTTTTACTTTAACATTGGTTTTGTTCTAGTTATTTTTATGGATTTATAAAGGAGCGTAGCTACGGCACTGCAGCCTATAGGCTAATTTTACCCAACGTTTGTGATTCCTTCAAAACATACACCAGTAGATACATAGTTAATAAGTTACTTACTTCATTATACAAATGTAATTCATTATCAGCAATGAAACCTTGAATCAAGAGTGATTGAGAATTGTTTAAAAAATCAGATAATACATATTCGTGTTGAACGTGTAACTTTAAATCTGTGTGGTTGAAACTGCGTTCTGGAAATTATACAAAATATTATTTTCATTCTGAATATTCCAATAAATAATTCACATAAGTGTAAATATCTACAAATATTCATATTGATGAGAGTTAATAACCAGCATCATTCATATTAAGTAAATAAAAATCATTTAAATTTTCGGTACCTAATGCAATTATTCTATCTATCGTTGATTACTTATTATAATAGTGAACCTATTTTGCTGAAGAGGAAAGATTACGCCGCGAGAACACGCCACTAATTCACATCAGACTAGTATTATGTGGAATGATTGCTAATGATTCCCACTCTTTAAAGGAAAAATGAGCTATACCTAGTTCATACTGTGCAAGGAAATATAGGTACGTACTTAACAAACACATAAAAATCGATCTTACCCACTGTTGATATAATAAAGTCTTTCAAGCGAATCATCATTTAACACGTAAGTGTTTTGTGCTTCATCACAAATAAATCAAATCTAACACAAGTACTGACGATACTTATTATGTGCTATAAATAAACTAAAGTGAATTGATATTCATTTGATAACAATATTGAATAATAACATTGAAATCATTTAGTGACATAAAAATAAAGTGCACCAAAGAGTATATAGTCACTACGTTACAATGTGCGCTTAGTTATTGTTTGGGATTTAGTAACCATAGAAACAGCGACTATTACGACAAAATATTATGGTGGCTATAAAGTGGCTTTTCTGATGTGCGTTTGCTTGTAGGTATGACGTCACACATAATTAAAAATAAAATAAAATAAAAATAAAATACTTTATTTATCACGTAGGCGAACAAAGTTGCACTTATGATACGTCAAAACAAAGAATAAGAATAATTATTATTTCTAAACTATTAAAATTACTTATATAACTATGGAGATTTTAAATTAGGGATAAAGTTTATACAAAAGACAAGGTACAAACCGAAGTAACCAGCTCGGGCTGGCAAGTAGGGGGAAATAGAAGGGTAACGCGCCGCGATCCTCACCGGCGAGGACATGAGCCCTAACCTAGCTAACCTACCAGCCTTCACTAGCTACCTAAGTGATGACTACCCGAAGAAGAAAGGCAGAAAGAAACTCCGGGCTTTCTTTTTTGTCATCAATTATTCAGTACTTCTTTTGTATTTTTTTCCAAGTCTTTCTTGTACATAGTCACAATAGTTATATAAGCTAATGCACGCACATCACCGTTATATTATAAGTAGTATACTTCATAATATACACTTGTTAAAACTACTTGCATTTACTAGGTGTATCGGGTGTCTATTTCTTGCGGTGCACAATAGTGTGTGTGCATTCTTGTGTTACCTATGGCTCGAAAAACCATTGTCGCCAGTGTAGGTTTTTACTGAGCATTATGATTTTTAAAACCTAAGTTTGCAGTGTCTATCTTACAGTAAGTAATAAGCACAAAGAATGGGTTAGTTTCCTATGTTTGGTTTAGTTTATTAGTTTAAATTATGGAGGGTAGAGGTAAGGAGCACCGTCTCAGTGTATCAAAAACTGTCCATCAAAACAGGGAAAATAAGGGTGGCGCTGCGATCGCATAGTATAAAATTTTAATGAAAAAATTGAATGAAGAATTTCATGTTAATTATTTAAATAATTGCGTAAACAGAATCATTATTTATATTTACATTTGCAACAAGTGTCAAAGCGTTTTGTGCAAAATTTGAAATAATTACTTTATGTAAAGAGTATAAATATTTAAACTTATTGAATATACATTGGTAGAAAGGTTTATTGACTACTTGACTCATGAAAAGGTTTAATTTGTTCATTTGGCTTACTTCACTCACTATTAAAGCAAGCACATTCGTATCGTAGTTTTTCGTACGCCAGCGCTATTGTGGTAGGTAAGTACTTGAAACTCTATTTTCAGCAAATCCTGGACACTTTTTCGAGTTCCCCTCCATATCAGACGGTGCTCCTTACCTCTACCCTCCATAGTTTACATGTAACAAAACGTAATATGAAAAAGAAATTCTTCTGTGAAATTAGCATCAAAATTGGTTGAAAAATAAAGCAATTATTTATATACGAAATATTGTTGTGAGCAAAAGTGGGGTGTGGTGGGAATAACGCGCTGTCCTTTCCTCACTCACGCAATTTTATGGCCGGTGGCACTAGGTGACGTCACATTTCAATATTACTGTAATTTGACAGCTTCCCTTTCCACCAAATTTCATACGTATACGCGCTTTTCGTCGGATTCGACTTGGTACGTTAATATTTAAAGTCACTGTAGTCTAAATTACCAGTAATAAGGTTAAATATATTTTGCAAAAATACTAGATCGATCATTTTTCTCCGTGTGGTTAAAGCATTTACTTTGCAGTGTTTCAGTCAGTTAAATATTTATTAATTTACAATATACTAATAGTTATATATATTATATAGCATCCTGATATATTGTAAATCTCTGGTAACATTCCATCTGTCAAATTACTTCGATGAAGTTAAAAAATTGGCTTTAAAAAATTTGGTAACAAGTTAGGCCGTAGAAAACAATCCACAAAAATCTACCTGGACTCGCTTGTGAGTTACCTATTTCATACTAGTATATTTAATAAATGTGTAAAAACTAACATTGAATAATTGTTGAATTTTTTTTACCAATAATGTAAGGAAACATAGACTAATTATCTAGAGCGGGAGTCACTAAACACGTATACATCTTTTATAGACCGCTAGTAACTATACGAGCTCACTTTCAGGTTATATTCTCTTTGACTCACTTACTCTAGCCCGGTCGGCTGCACACTGCGTGGCGATTATTTGCATTTATTCATTTAGACAAATAATTAAATCTAAATCACTATGAGGCAATAAACTAACCATGAAAAATATTTTTATACATTTTAAGGTTTCCCGCAGATTTAGGTTGTCAAAGTACGAACCGCTTTTATTTTTCATCATAAAATTTTAAGCTTAGCGTCCATTGTCATGTATAACCGGCTCGCAATGATGCGGCGCGCGCAGCGACTCACTCAGCTCGGCCCCACTGCCATGCCTCCGTAATGGATGTAGGTACTTACTTCTATACAAAATCCGTCGGGTACTAACTACATTTGAAAAATTAAACATTGGATTATACAATTCGCGAGTTACATGATGTGATACTTTTCGCCTGATGTCCCGTTCAGCGTGCGTGATTTATGTTCAGTAGACAAACTTTAAACTTTCTATAAAAATATTTTTATCCGCTAGGTTAGGTTTAAGTGGTAACACTGGGGTCTGCCGCTGGGCGCTGTCGCCTACAGCCTGTCATTTGTAAATGTCAATTACATTTGATTGCTGTCAATTGTCAAGCGTCTTTTATTTTCCATCACATTGTTGAGTTCTATAAAAATAAATAGGAAGATAAATTAACGTTATAGAATTTATGCAATTTGCTAGTTTGATAGTAAATCACATCAAGATGTTTCGCCCCCGGATTACATGTTCAGTAAGTACCATAATGAAAGAAGCGCAAAGATTTTTTAAAAAATGTTGAAAACCTGTGGTAATAATTTTACAATTGTGTTATTATATAATTACAGAAGTATTAGAAATAATTTTCATAGCATAACGTACGGATCATCGTATCTTTATTAATGGACAATCATTTAGATATGGTGTTAAATAATATAACCATGGGATATTCATTTCTATTGTAATATTATGTTATAATATTTATATTTCCTAGCTAAAGAAGTACCTATTTTGTTGGGTGGTTAATTGTTTTTCCTATTTTTTATTACATATTCATTGGGAAATATTATGCTATGAAGTTAATTCTTTGAGTTAAATTACTTTTTGGATATGGCATTTTTATATGCAAGAAGAAGGATGCATAGCCGCCTATAAAACTAAATTCAAACGAGGAGGGGAATTATTTATGTCTTTGAAAACCTCATTCACCATTAAACTCTTATCATGCTGTAGACATGTTTGTCTGACATTGGTGGATCTACTTTGAGGACATCATTTTTTACATGTAAATTTATTTAACTTGCTCATATGTTAATATCTTCTTTGATCTGAATAAAAACTATTTTTCAGACTATCAATGTGCTAAGGACACTGCAAAGTGTAGGGTGCTATAGCAACACAGCGGGACAGTGGACACCACCTACATGGAAATTCCTCTTTATGATGTAGACAAACCTCAAACCCTTGAGAAGCGTAAGGCAAGGTTAGAAATAATTTGCTTATAATTACATACTATAAGGGTTACAGGATTGTATGGCATTAATATTAATATCTAAGGAGTGATATACAAGATGAAATTTGGATCATATTCATTTACTGATTTTAGGAAAATTAAATATGGGGATACTTCCCTTCCTTAAATTGCTTATTTTCTAAAATCAATACTCAATGATTACATTAACAAACCAAGTAAAGTAATTTTAATGTAAAATATGGCAATAGCTTAAAAATAAACTCAGTATATTATTTAAAAAAAATATTTAAATTATGTCAAATATATGTGGGTTCCGCTGGATTGGGATTTATGGCTATGTAACCATAGGTTCACCAGTTATTATTACATAAGACAAAATATAATCTTGATATGCAGCTTCTAGTAAGTTGAAATGCTGCATATCCTAAAATTCTATTAGTTGTAAGTTAATAAAAAATAATATGTACATGCATGGAACATGTACCTATTATTTATTCTAAATTATATAACTTCTCCCTCTCTTGAACTTTTGCCATGCCCAACAGGTCCATGATTAAGTCATGTGTCTATTAAAATGTAGTGTCTTTTGTATAAAATAATTGTAGAGTACAATAAACTTTGAATACGAATGGGACAGCCACAGGTGTCTTGATGCACTAAGACATCGGTTAGAATTGTCCCTGTGTGATTCTGTATTGCAGCCTTTTTCTTAATGAGGGTGGCTATCTAGTTAACCGATGTAGGAACTAATACACTGTATCTATACCATATGTATATTTGGCATATAAAATTGTCCCCTTTAATCAAGGTACCTCAGATTGTTAGTTATTAGCACACAGTCCCCACTGCGCCGACGATTGACCCCTGGTCACTACTTTATTGAATGACGTTAATTAATATAATATTATCATTTTTTACATACAATTATATCCATTATAATACATGTGAAAGGTTAAAGTATGACTTCAAAGAGTATAGTAAGTAAAATAAATTAGACCCATTGTTAGGGCATGCTAAACAATAATATTGTATATACTACATAGGTATCACAAATCTATCAATACAAGAATCCACTTGTTTTAATTCCATCCATTTATATCCATAAGCGCAAAATGTTACTTCTTATTTTTAACTTATTACATATTATAAAACAAAGTCCTCGCCGCTATATCTGTCCGTTTATTTGAATGCATTAACTAACTTACTGAACAGATTCCTATAAAATTCCGCATGGATATAGTTTGAGACCCTGGGCAGGATGTAGGTCATATTTGTTACTTGTAATCCCAAAAAATGTACTGTGCAATTTTTATTCGGGAAATAAGTCACACTGAAAAAGTTATGAGCTAATGAATAAAATGAATAACTGAAAATTAACCATATTTCATCATTTTATCGTAATATTCTTATTAAACCTTCCTAAGGATTATTTTTATTTTATTATTATGACTGCCTCGGTAGCGTAGTTATTATTGTACACGATACGAGTACAACTACCACCCTGAGGTCCTGAGTTCGAAAAAATTGTGGATGGGTTTTTCCATCTTAAAAAATTACTCAGTCGCAGCTCGGAGTCAGAAAGTTAGCCGTGAGATAACCCGGTGCCTCGAAAAGCACATGAAGCCGTTGGTCCTGCACTTGTTCCCTCTCAGTCATGTTCTATGTTGAGGGGGTCCTTTGCCGCACTTACTGTAGCAAGTCCGACCGTTGTGCGTGTAAAAATCTCTCCGGACATGTCGGATTGCCGTTTCATCGGACTGCGAGTGAAGGAACAGAGATTGGACCTGTGTATCACGCACACTTGTTCACTATAATATTGTACCTTCGATAAGACAAGAGCACTATTGGATGCGCGTGGCCAATGCCGCAACTGACTGAAATTTTGACGCTCCAATACATTTTAAAAAACGCACTAATGTGATAAAGGTAGTATAGTCCTCTTGCGAAATAAAACTGAACTTGGTGGCTGACTTTGTTCCTCCAAATAAAAGGATGTTTTAAGGCTCATTTGCATATTCATTTTAAGAATTTTTAACAAATGTGCCCTCGTCTCACCGAAGGTACGATATGTCCTGCGTATTTGGCTGATCTCCGGTGAGATTGGCCGCCGTTGCCGACATTCGGTTAGAAAGAAAAGAAAACAATCAATTTTATTTTATGTTTTCAGACTTCATTACCAATCGCGCAAAAGGGGAATGTTAGAAAATGATCTGTTGCTGAGCACTTTTGCCAAGAAATATTTAGATGATTTCTCTGAGGAGCAGACTATGATGTATGACCGCCTCATTAACTCACCAAGTAACGACTGGGACATCTTCTACTGGATCGTTGAGAAAAAACCAACTCCCAAAGAGTTTGATAATGAAATTATGAACCTCTTAAAGAGACATGCCAAGAATGAAGAAAGAACAGCTCTACGTCAACCTGACCTACACTAAAGTTCAATAACGATCGCGCCTGTAGTGTCTTAGTTTAGATAGCAGTATTTGCAATGCATGTTTCGAAGTATTAGATATATTATAATAAATTAATTGTTTAGTCACTTTATCAACAAATATTGTATATCTGTGAAGTTGTTAGATGTACATACATTAATGTATTCGGGATAGTTTTGATATCAACATTTTATTTAAGTTACTTCTTAACTCGTTATTTCTGTTTAGATTATCACTTAACGATTTATAGTATTGGACTTTTTGTAGATGTAGGAAAATAAAAATATTGGTAAATTGTTAGTGGTGGCCAAATAAAACAGTTATGTAAAGTAAAAGAATGAATATTATTTTAGTTGTACCAACTTATAATATTATTTGAAATATATTTCTTTCTTCAAATGAAGAATATCATTCAGAATAATTGGTAATGTAAATTGGTGTCGTGCGTAAATAAGCATTTATTTGCCAAGGTATTAACATATTCATTTAAATGTGTATGAGCATCCATAGCTCGGTGACCTAATACAGGCATTTCGCTCGACCCCGCGCCGCTGTGGCAAGGAGCTGCGCGATCAAACGTCGTTTGGAACGGCTCGCTCGCATTAGTGCGCACATCGACTCCTATCCACTTACAAAACAAATAATTGTCAATGTAATCTTTTATTTTGATTAAGTTTCACTGCGTTATCGAGTAATATTTTATAATTTGTGTTGATTATGAATGAGTACGTCAGAGGTCAACCCACAATCTTATCTTTCTTCGCTGTTTAAATGTTTGTGCTTTAGATGGAATGAAGTCAGTTAACTTCAAGCGGTTTATGGATATAGTATTTTG
>NW_023593166.1:0-25970 GCF_014839805.1 Manduca sexta
ACATCTACTTTTAACCTCCGACGGAAAAAGAGAGGCTATAAGTATAAGGTGTTTGCTGTTTTTGTTTGTGGAATCGTATCTCCCAATGAACCGATTTTTGTTTGAAAGCTGAAACGATTCTTAGCTGGTTGGCAATTGGTTGAAATGGTTCTTAGCTTTAATTTAGGAAGATCTATGTAGGCGTTTGAATATTGTCAGCTCTTTTCCAAATTTCCATAAACGAACTCAGGACCAAGGAGATTAGTCTGTGCGCTTATTATTTATATCTTTTGACAACTTATTTCTACATTGCAACAGATCCTTAAAAATAATATAGTCATATTAAAAAAGATATTTAAAATAAAGTTTGACTTACTTTGTATTGTATATCAGCACACATACGCAGATAGCAAATATAATAAATTGTGTGGCCATCGTTCTTTTTCGTCCAAATCTTTCAATTATGAATATTGTTGCAAATATACCTGAAATTTGAATAGAATAATGGAAACCTAAATTCTTTTGGGCGTAATTTTGAAAATTATGTTGATATAACCCAACACCTATATATATTGATTGTTATAATATACATCGTTAAAACTAAATTCATAACAAACTCCAAAACATTATGTTGCATACCTATGCACAATAATCGATTTACTAAAAAAACAATTCATTTATACTTATTTTCCTCTAATTTTAAGCATCAAATTTAATATTCATATACTTACCAGGGAACTCGGCTAATGTAGTCCACAACAAGTCCATGTAGTCTGTAGTCTGTAACGGGCGACAGTCGGCGGCACAAGCTTCTTCCAAATCCCCCGGTTTCGCTTCAAACAACTCCGTCGCCATCAACACTAAAGCCGTAGTAGCAAAACGCACACGACATCCTGAAGTAATTAAACACTAATTAGTACTTATATAAACTCAATTATTAAATTGCATTATGTATCCTTTCTTATGGTTATATTATTATAGAATGCGAAAGTATGTTTGATTGTTTGTCATTCTTCACACAACTGTTGAATATAATTGGTTGTATACAAATGTTTGGTAGAATAGAGAAGACTATTTTTTATATGTAAAAGTTCATGGTTTCTGCAGAACTAATTTCGGGGAACGTAATGCCAGCAAAATCATTAGCAATATTAATTATAATCTATATTATTAATATTTAATGGCAAAAATAATAATTTATCACTGTAGGCTTATTTTGATACATTGAGTTGTGTTCATGTCTTATCAGGCTAAAAACTTCTTTACAGTACCCACAAATCAAAAATATATATGCAACAACCTTTGTAACAAAAAATCTGTATTATTACCATATAAACCACAGTAATAAACTGGTATTCCTCAAATGCGGTATGAGTAGATGTTTCAGTCGTCCGCGCTGCCCGATGCCAACAGAATCATCGCACACGAGGCGTCCTAATAACATCGGTCGACCGTTGTCTTGCGCTATCTTAAAAAAAATCAAAATTTCAATACGATGTACGTACAAGTGGTATATTTAAATATTTTAAGGATATAAGTTGTAGAGTAGGTTATTTTATAAGTGTTGAGGCTTAATATACTCGTTGTTTCTTACCTGTTCAAGTGTAGCTAGCGCACGGTCAGGTTCACCACTTGCAACGTGAAATCTAGCAGACTCTGGTAACCACTATAAAAATATTTCAGATTACAGATTACACACATAAGCGGCTATACCCTAGTTGGGTGTGGAACGGACTGACAAGACAAATGTCCGCAGGCACACACCTCTGACTTTTCTAAAATCATGTGTGTATTCTTTGTGAATTTATCGTTCGCTTTAATGGTGAAGGAAAACATCGTGAGGAAACCTGCACATCTGAGAAGTTCTCTATAGGAATTTCGAAGGTGTGTGAAGTCTACCAATCCGCACTAGGCCAGCGCGGTGGACTAAGGTCTAATCCCTCTCAGTAGTAGAGGAGGCCCGTGCTCAGCAGTGGGCAAGTATATAATAAAGGGCTGATATTATTATTTATTTATTATTATTACAGATTATAACACAATGGGCAAATCACTCATGATTTGATTCTCCACATCAGCGGTCACAGTACCCAATATTTTAATTTCTAAGTGACATAAGATAATAATATTATATAGCACTTACTGGGCATATAAGAGCAAAAATCAGGAGAGGTATTGTGGATAATGCCAGAGCCAATGCACTCCTAATGTTGGCATTACGACCAATGCAAGAGCCACTTCCAAACAAGCGCCCAGTGCCCAGAAACACTGCAAACCATTAATATTTACCATCTAAGCAGTTTCATGAAAATAAAAGTGTGCTTAGATAATGAAGATAACCAACTTAGTATTATGTGTTGCATAATATAGGGTGTCTATTGGCAGGATATCGATTCAGAAAAATAAAAAAATAATGTATTTTTTAATTTACAAAATTAAGTAATATTTTAAGTTTAATAATACGGATTTTACATGTAGTAAAGGATTTTAACCGAATGCTATACTGTTCAACGGCTCAAATCTGAACCATAACTACCATAAACTTTCTGTACCACATTGAGTAAGTCTCGTTGCCTACACGCTGAGATTTCTCAAATATTTTCTACATAATTTACTACAAAGTAAATCTCATAAGACTGCCTCGGTGGCGTAGTTGTATTGCATGTCTGGTACAATAGCACTCTGAGGTCCTGGGTTCGAATCCCGGGTCGGGCAAAGTGATATTTGGGTTTTTCTGCTCAGTATCAGCCCGAGTCTGGAATTTGTGCCCGATATGGCGATAGGCTCGCCCCTATCACATCATGGGACGGAACATACTTGGCGAAAAGTGGGTGCCCTAGTTGCGCCTCTGCATACCTTCGGGGATAAAATGCGTGATGATATATGTATGTAAATCTCACATATGAAAATGTCATAAGAACTTGGGGACTTTGAAATAAGTCTCAAATTAAAAAACAGTATAGTTTAGTCTATTAATAAAGTGTTATAAATAATCAGCAAGATTGCTGCATCTATAGTTCCTCTATTTTCCCTCTACAGCATTTTGTTTTGCATAGATCTATTTTAGGATAACACTGAGAAAAAAAATTATACAATATATACATAAAAAATATTTAAAGTACCTATAATAAATATAAACACACTATAAGTAACATTGCAACTATAAAAATACATAAAACAACTGCAACTCTAAAAATACATAATTAATATATATAAATATTTGCATATGTTTTAACCAATATTAGTGATAATGAAATATTGGACAAAACTGATTACAGTATAGTACAATATTCTATGTTGCAATTATACATAATATTGTTTTTACTTACATCAAGCAGGACAACACATTTTGCCCTTTGTTTTGTTGGTAGAAATTCTGCATATAAGGTAACACTGTAAATAATATACATATATATAGTGTTATTACACTTTGTTATTAGACGGTTGTCAATAAGATCAAGTAAAATATGCATTAAAAGAGATAATTTCAAATAATGTTATAATCAATAAATAATATAACCAATCACTAAAAAATATAATATATCAAATAATGTTATAATGAATCCAGGGTTGGATAATAATGGCTTAGTAAAAAAAAAGAACATTACTTACGATTGCGGTACGCATCCTATAGCGAAACCAACAAGACCTCTTAAGAATAAAAGCCAAAGGAAATTAGGTGCTATTGAACTCAGCAGACCGTAATAAAATAGTAGTACCCCGCACATGCATAGAGCCTGGGGATGATTGAATAATGAGTTATTTTTTGATAAACCAATCTAAATAATGTAACACAAAGTTGATTTTATAAAACTCACAGTTTTTCTTCCATAACGGTCACTTATATTTCCCCAAAATGTAGAGCTCAGCATCATACCCATAAAAACCACTGTAGTTGTTAATGCTTGTTGGTATCTGTAATTAATTGGTTTATTTTTATCTATGATTCTTCTCGCACAAATTCTTTTTTTTCTTGCTTAGAAATAGCAATGTGTTATATCTCTCCCACATTCATTGCATATAATTTTTTAATACACAGTTAATAATCATCATGCTTCAGTTCACTTTTCACACACGGGTAAATAAATTCTATTTATTTACCATGTGTGCTATTTCCGTAATTCCTCAATTATTGCAATAGATGATAATTAAAAATTAAATATTTAAAACAATTATTCATACTTGCTAATATTCCATTCACAGTGCAATGCTGGTGACAAAATGCTCAATATTGTCATTTCCATGGAGTCTGCCATCCAACACAAACCTGTACATAGCGATAGCTTCACTTGAAACCAACCAAATCCAGAGCATTTACAGCTTGTGTCACAGTAAATGTATCTGAAATCACATTATGATTTTAATTACTGTTGAAGAACTACAATCAGGAGCATAAGTATTTTATAGAGGTATATAATTATACAAGAAAGAAATAAAACATATTTATGTATAAAGAAGTTATCTATAAAAATAATCCATAGAGAAAGTTTAAAAAAAAACTGTAATAATTTTAGCACAAATATATTTTAAGATGCTTTATGTATAATATTTAAGGTAATATTCAGTAAGATTTGTTTCTCATTTAAATTTATGGATTGTTTATTTACCGTCGGGGACGACTGTCACTGATGCCATTTCTATTTCCTGAGGTGGTGGCATAGAAGCTGGCGACCGAGGGCCCACAGCACTGTCGTCCAAATCCTGATATCCTTTTGCACGGCGCATCTTCTCAGGATTTTAATATCACAAAAAAAAAAGAAAACCTCTTCTGACGTGGAATACAAGCTATAAACGTCGACTAACGGGAATGTTAGCGGCTTATAAGTTAAATTTAGGTCTTCATAGTTAGGACAACGTTTCTTTAATATGCAGAATTATGTATTATGTCAGGTATGTATAAATAACTTATTGATATAACAAATTACATACGAAACAGATGTTTTCAGAGTATTCTGGTAGTAAATAAAAGTTTAAAATAAATTGACAGCTCACAACAAATGTTTTGACATTAGAATAGAATTTTGACTTTCACGTTGCTTTTACATAAATAAAACGCAAAAGATATTAAAAAAATATATTATAATCATAAAACACCTATTAAAACCGCAATGAATTAGTGATGTAACGAATATTCGCATTCGCATTCGCGAATATTCGCATATTTTTGGATATTCGCATTCGCAAAATTTCTGCGAATGTTTTGCGAATGTCAATATCAGAAAAAAAATACTTGAAGATAATAGTAGACTGCCTCGGTGGCATAGTTCTACTGCATGTGCGGTACGGCAGCGCTCTAAGGTCCTGGGTTCGAATCCCGGATCGGGCAAAGTGATATTTGAATTTTTCTGCTCAGTATCAGCCCGGAGTGTGAAATTTGTGCCCGACATGGTGATAGGCTCGCCCCTGTCACACTATTAGACGGAACACACTTGGCGAAAAGTGTGTGCCCTGATTGCGCCTCTGCATACCCCTTCCGAGATAATATTCGTAATACTGTGTGTGTAATAGTAGGTTAATAAAATCAAAATCTAAACTAAAACAATATACTTCTACAATAAACTATAAATATAGTCTAAACAAACAAAGAAAAAATTATAGACTCTCAAAGAAAAATCCCTCTCTTTCTTAAAACATACCAATTAATTAACTATATTTACCATGTTTTTAAGTTAGTAATTAAACTTGAGTAGAGGAATATTAAACTTTAATAATAAACAAAATTATTTCGTTTACTTTAATAAAGCTTAAAAATGTAATTCCCCATAGAACTTGTAACACAATAGCAACTAAGAAATTAAAAGCAATTGAAAGAAACAAAACAATATCTTCTATAATTTTTTTATCAGTCTTTACATAACTTTTTAATATTTAGATAATTATCATCTTAGATAATAATAAAATTTAGATGATCATCATAGAAAATTGGCGCCAAATTTGAACAAAAACTAAACGGTATGTCGTAACAAATGTCGGTTAGTAGCAGATATTCGCATTCGCATTCGCGAATGTTCAAAAAATGACATTCGTTACATCACTACAATGAATATTTGGATGGGTAGATATTCCGTAGCAAAAAAATTCAATACAACCAGAACCATATTATTGTTACTACCCATATTACTTTTAAATCATGAAATATTCAGTAGCACAATATTATTTGATATACAAATTAATTTTTTACACAAACATTAAGTATTAACACATTATTATTCACAAATATGAATATTTCATGTTATATTTTGTAATAAATAAAAATGGCCTAACAATATTTGTATACCCTACTAAAAAGAGATGGCGAGGTCCTTCGAGGGTATATTCTTCGGAAAGGAATATTGATGGTTGTAAGCATTTCATTTGGATATCACTTCTTGGGTCTTGAATTATTTGAATTTTAATATTTTGAAGGGGCAGATTATATTGCAGATATTTTTTTCAGAATTTTAGGTATAATTTATTTGGTTTGAACATAGGAACAAGAAACAAAATTGGTCAGAAGTTTGCTTCCCACTTTCTTCAGTCACCGTCCGGCCCGGTCGAATATTACTGAAAAAAAAACTATAATATCATTTTATTGGATACCGGTTTTCAGCCACAGATATGAAAATAATATTATTAAGTAATAATGAAGAAGGGCGCCTTCAAATTAGCCGCTTAGCCGCCAAGAGTCACGCAAAGCTAGCGCGGCCAAAGTTTTGGATTGTAAGTATGGCTTCATAAAGGAAAAATAGGTAGGTATGAGTACAAGTGGTTTCATAAGAAAGAAGAAGTAAGTAAATAAAACACTTATACGGAACACACAAGTTACTATTGATTTGGCTTTTGTTTTTGTGTTAGTAGAGTCGCGCAAACTAAAATAACATAGGTGATAGGCGTCTATATGTAGGTATGTACACATACCTACACAGAACGTAATACATTCTGAGTAAACGTCAAAGGTTACCGAGTGAAGCTACAATGTTATTATTTTTCACACAATTTTATCAGTTTTCTACCTGCTATTGAAAAATAGATTTAATAACACAATGTTACCCAGAAGCACATATGGACGAAATATTTCAGGTTATGTTTTTATCTTGATAGGTAAGTTAGTATATACTTATATTAAGAATTCATGTCGTTTAAGTAAGTACTTAACTCAGTAACTAAAACTTCATGTAGGCAGATTTATATGTATCTGCATAAGTAAATACATTTACAGATATTCGTAGTTATTGTCGAGATTTTATTTATGATAAAAAAATCAGTTAGCTTCATTAATCTAGACAATTATTAAATAGAACAATATTGTTATTATTAATAGTATAAAGATGTTGAAGGC
The DNA here is from genome assembly GCF_014839805.1 of Manduca sexta. Taxonomy (NCBI): domain Eukaryota; kingdom Metazoa; phylum Arthropoda; class Insecta; order Lepidoptera; family Sphingidae; genus Manduca; species Manduca sexta. The sequence goes on from NW_023593166.1 coordinate 7,295, forward strand.
TTTCCTGAAGTTTCAGAAAATATAATCCATAGTAGACCCTGCATCTGTTTGGGATATATACATAGTCATCGTAAATCACAGTGTGTCACTGCGGTTTTTTTAAGCACAAGGATATACTTACGCTTGTAAATATATCGATTGAAAACATTGTGCTGAATTATTTATATTTCAGTAATAACATACATACCTTATCGCGGGATGTGGGACATAGGTAAAAAGGCATTCTTATTTTTAATACTTCGTATAAGTACTTTACACAAACTTGTATGGAAGATATTCGGATAAAATGGCTTTAAATGACTTCTTTTAGTTGTCACTATCTTTAGTCTTTCAATGCTAAACATTTTTAAACAAGTGAACCTGGTTTTAATGACCAATAAAATACCGTAATTTTTTATACCCATTCTGTGCGAGTTATGTATTGGCTTTTTATGTGCAAATGTTAGTGTCGCCTTAATGATATTGTTATTAACCTAGTGGTTAATAATAACAACCGCTTGCAGTTCCGCCCGCGTTAGCTATTTTATCCAAGATATGTATTTTCACGGGATAAGAAGTAGCATTCAGCACACCGGAGTAATGTAGCTCACAATGGTGAGCTACATTACTCCGGTGAAAGGAAAAAAATCAAAATCCGTTTAGTACTACGTTCCTGAGAGGAACGCGTTCAAACAAACGATGTCTTTTTATATATATATATATATATATATATATATATATATATATATATATATATATATATATATATAAATTGGGCACTAAGAGATGTTAATCATAATATGTCGTGTATGATGTTAGTCTAGCATGACATGGTTTTCATTCCCTTCTCTTAAAAAACAAAAGTCCCTTTTCTGCCCGTCTGTATGTAATCGATTTTCTTAAAATCTAGTGAACGTTTTTTTATTTGGTATGGAGATAGTTTAAGGCCTTGGGAAGGTTATAGGCTACTATTTATCCCAGGAAATTATATAGCGAGACTTTTATCCCGGAAAACTCCTTCACGCCGGTAAAGTCACCAGCAAACACTAGTAATTAGATAATCATATTTGACACATGTTTTTAGTTAAACCAGATTTACGATACAATATTGCGTGATAGGTTTTATTACTGTCAAACTACTATACAATGAACTCTTAAAAGCCTTGTATAGCGCATAGGAGAGTGCACTCTATAAGCGACTACTAACTGAGTTTGACCTATATTTCACTTGCCAGTCACGTTCGATAAAGCTTGAAGCTTTATATATGTAATAGTAGCTATAGTATTTGAGATTATATGAGAGTTATGTTACATATTCAAAATACCACAAAGAGAAAATATTGAAAATGATGTTTGAATAAACAATATTGATTAATGTTTAGAGTACTTTCTGTAAATTTAATGTTTATATTATCATGTACCATAGTTGGCTCTAGGTTTGTCTTTTTTCTCCTCATACAATAATCACAAATAAATGATTAAAACAAATAATTATTTTGTTCAAAATACTTAGTGGTTTTTGCCGGAAAAAATGTCTGTCTCGGTGGCGTAGTTGTACTGCAAGCTCGGCATATCACTGCTTTGAGTTCCTGGATTCGACTCCCAGGTCGGCCAAATTTATATGTGGGTTTTTCTGCTTATTATCAGCCTGGAGTCTGGAATTTGTACCCGATATGGCGATAGGCTCGCCCCGTATCGCCCCGAAAACCTACTTGGCGAAAAATGGGTGCCCTGGTTGCGCCTCTGCGTACCCTCAGGCGTAGGCGATGATTGATTGATGATCATTCGTGATGTGTGTGGTGTGTGCGTCGAAAAAATAATCATATGACCTCGAATTTTAATAGTTCAAATGGAATTTGGTCTAATTTCTACAAATTGTAATATTATTAGTTTTATAGAATTTATTATTAAAATTGGTATGTATATCAACACATCCCTCACATATTGGCATAATTGATTAAAAAAAAATAGAGCTATTGTTTATAGTAGCTTTGGGGAAAGGGGTAAATTGAAACAGCAGGTACACATTTTGATGTTATGATTTTAATGTTCTTCATTTATGTAAGTATATTCATACAATTTCATTTTTATTCGCTAACATTAAGATTTTAATTCACATCTATAGTTACATACTCAGTTACAAGTGGGTGATGATTAAAAAATACCTATCTAGAGCATACAGTAGTCTACTATCTAGTAAAATTATATAATTCCACAGATAGCACTGTATTCTACCTTGTATCTATAGTTAGTAATGTGTTCTGAGCAATAGTTTGGTTTCTAGAGGTCAATGGATAACTCTTTTTGTTAATACATAATATATTTGTATAAAGCCTCGACGAAACAATTATTGTTTTTGTTTTAATTAATGAAATACACATCTTTATTTTTGATTCTAACGGACTTACATACAATTTGAAACACGTGTGATTTATATTACAAAGAAAACAAATAGGACCAATGTATTAGACAAAATTGATTACAAACTATATACACTACTCATTTGGAGAATCAAACATAGACAGAGATGTAACTTGACGTTATACTATACAGATATGTACTTTTGAAAGTTATAATGCTACCGATTTGAAATGACGCGAACAATTATTTATTTATCTTAAAACGGTCGGTTTAACTACAGTGGCTGTATAAAAAAAATATAAAGAATATTAGGACGCAATCACTAAAGATTAAGTGGTCTTATAGACCGATTACGTATTAAATATGTTAGGTAAGAAGCTGTAAAGCTGAAAGTATCACTCAATTCTCTGTCTCACGAGAGAATTCTTAATATTTAATAATAATAAACATGTATACTTTGTTTTATTTTTATTTGCTATGCAAAAGTGTCTGGTATTGTCTGTATAGACTGTATTAAAAATAATTTAATAATATATTATACCATGTAAAAATGTATAGGCCAAGAATATAGTATTTGCAGAACTAGAAAAATGTAGCAGGTCAGCTTGTTCCTATTCTGCGTCCATTATATTTTGAGCTGCGGTATTTCTAGCGAATATATCCCGTTTGATCGTCATTGGAATATATGAATGCCCAAAGTAAGATTTTTTAGATTTATGATTCAACATTTATTAATGTATTGATTTCTATCTAAATAGTAGTTAATCTTAGAGATATAAATTAGTACCTACATATATTTACAAAGCACACGTTGTGCGCTATCTTAGCTGCCGGTTGAAGGGAGCAACCTTTACAATTATAAATACAATTTAATTATATAATATGTCACATATTCATTCATAACATACACAGTCTGCTATTTATTTTCTTTTATGGAGATTATAGTCACATTTTGTACGATCATTTACACGTCCGTAAAGTATTTAAATAGGTATAGTATCTAAAGTTAGAAAAGGTATTCAAAACTTTTAAGAGTCAAGTAACGTCACAAAGATAAATATCGTACGTACTACTATGACACGATGACAATGGTATTATTTTAGTAATGGCCGATTAACTGTATGATTGGCGATTTATACGAATTTTAAAGTAGTCTAATCTTTTTTTCCATTTTGAATGCCTGTTTAGCGACTTTTCTATCGTCGTAATTGCATGTCTTACAAATCTACGTAATACTCAGTCTCATGTTTTTGGCGAAAATTTAACGTTCCCATTTAAGTGGCAATGCGATGTTTTAAACCCCTCAGTTCAAGCACAAGGTCCGAATCGCCGGCTACGAATCGTTTTTTGATTCTTCTTTCCTTGTCAGTACCCTGTTGAAAAATAATTAAAATTGAAATCATCAAAGTTTCTAAGTTTATAGAAATAAAGTGAAATAAGTTTCCACAAGGCAGGAAGAGTTATTTAGATGGCATTGGCAGTTTATTCCCCCCCGCCGCGGTTGACCCGGCCTCAGAGCCCACTGTGTCACCCACCACCCCCGGCCCGGCCACGCTATTTTTAGACATCGGGGTTTCCACTGATAAAATGAATTCGAAGCATAAAGCGAATAAAGTACTTCTTAGACATATATCTAAATAAATCCTTACGTTTGTAGATATTAGGTCGATCTCGTAAACAATATAAAATAACTCACTTGGGTATTGGTATTGATAGATTTGTTCTCCAGTAATTGTGCAATGGTTTCGTAAAAGTCATTCCTTTTTGCATGCTTGCCCTGATTTTGAAATGATTGTCCCGGTCGTGGCACGACTATTTCTTTCTGACCCGTATTAGTTGAATCCGTGCTGAGAATAGGTGCCGCAGTGGTAACGCTCCTCTTGTTACTATTCCAGTTGATAAATCCGTCATCGGAAGCATAATCATCCTCGTCGTATCGAGGAACAGTTTTCGGTACGTGATACAATGGTTTGCCTGCTAGAGCTTTCAATTCTCTGACGTCTTCGTCCTCGACATCTCGTTCCTCATAATCAACAGGCGGAAACGCTGCTCGGGCATTTTCGCGCCGTCTTTGTGCGTCTTGAGCCATTTGTGTGAGAATTAAATTGTCGAGGAACGCAGCACTGACGTCATCAATGTCGTTAGTTCTCCAGCGGGGCGTGGTGTCGCTCTCAAACCATGTCTCCTGTCCGATTGGAAGAGCCGCAAGTCTCTCTTCTTGTCTTTTAGGCGCTTCATTTTCCGTGAAATGACCATAAGGATCATAGAAATAGGGGTATGGAACTTGATCGTGTACTTCGGGTACATTAATTGCTGGAGCATCGTAATAGTATTGTATTTTGGGAGCGTAGTAATATTCATCGTCCGTATATTCTCGTGACATTTGTGGGTACATAGGCCACCCTTGCGTAGGATAGGTCTTTACTTGCGCTACTAAGTAGCCAAGGAAGACTGCTAATAGCCTGTAACGATAAGTTACAGTAAGACTTTGTTCTTTTTACAATTATAAATAGGAATAATATATTTTTTTATATAAAAAGATATATTTACGTATTCTAAAATAAAATTATGAATAATAGTTAGGGATGTGTAAAAAATTAAGACTGCAATATTATATTTTTAATTATTAAATTTTGTTCAAAAATTTAAGTTTATTTAAGCGTTGAATATAAACATAAAAAATAGCCTACCTCATGTTCGTTAGTTGCATGTTGCACAGTTCACTCACTTCGATGTTAGTTTAGGCGCGTTCAGGACTCAACTACACGTTGGAGGGAGGGCCCGGCGGCTTTATAAGCAGGTCGCCCACGCGCGCCGCCCACACGTTCTCAATGAAACATCACCCCTGCGTGCACCCCGAGCCCACCACACTCTCGCCGCGCCCGCACCCCCATCTCCTTCTACCCACGGCATTCTGCTATTGATCGTGTCCACAGATTATTCATCTTGCTAAACTGAGACTTTCTTTATTCTAACTATGAATATATTTGGCGATAAAATAATTTTTAATTTGTTGTCAAAGTTTAACTTTTGTGTATTTAATATTTTTCGTTTTATAAACGCAATTATTATAAAGGGACGTTAACAATAGCAGTCTACTATTTGGCGGGGAAATAATTCATCTGTCAGTTGGGCGTCGGGCAGACAGACTAGCTGCGAAGTACTACTCATACATCGTTTGTAATGAATGTAACTTATTTCTTTCTAAGATGAATTTATTATGTCATATTGGTTTACATACAATTATTATTACATCGATAAGATAGTAATATCATATTTGTTTGATGAGGATCATTTATGACATATTATTGACGATTGTCATACAATTGCAGCTAGATAGAGATGAGTTAAACGAATACAGAGATTTATAATTCCTCCGAATATTTCATGTGTAAGATATTTATTAACATCATTTTGTTATAAAAAAATATCTTAAAATTTTGTTCGTTTGCTATCTTACTTACTTTATTGTCGGGACCGTGTATTAAATATACAAGAATATAATTTGTAGAGTACTTTAAAGAATCCTACTCAATTCATATTTGAACAGTGAGTATTGATTAAAATCAAAAATGTTGGTTTTCAAAGTAAAATAGGAACAACCATAATATGATATTAAAGAGTGGTCCGTAGCGGGGTGCCTATGAAACTAGAGATCGTAGGTTCTAAACCCTTCACTATCAGGTAGTTCGATTGGTAAATAGGTACTGCGCGGGTGTTACGATACTGAAAAAATACAATTTCACAAAATATGTGTGTTCAATGTGGGGACTTTATAATAATATTTAACTAAGTGTCGATGCCAAATGTACAATAGAACCTCGTATAAGATGTACGATTACAGTGAGCATTGTTAACTGTAGACTCGAGGAACTTGGTGTCTCGATATGCGACAGTGGTTTGATTATGTAACCTGTCGGGCTAGGTTGGAGTAGGGGAGTCTGGGTGCAATTCGGCACAGTCGAAGTGCATCGTCAGATCGGATACGGAAGTCGTCACAAACACGGGTTCGTTGACCGGATGGCGCCCCCATGTCGACAAGCGACATCATAGATCACGAAAATGTAAGGTGTTTTAAATTTTAAATTTATTAAGTACAGGTTTTAAAAGTAAATATTTACCAAATCAAATTAAACCGCATTTTCTATTCCGTAAGAGCGTGTTTCACAAATAGATAATGAATATCGAGACGTTTATTTTGGGCCCATTACTGTTTGATAAATTTACGTTGTGTTCCAAATCGTCAAAAGGATTTTCTGTTTAATTAAAATTTCCCAATGTGGCTAGAAAACTGTAATTTAAATAGATATCCGAATTTCAATAGCCATAATACGAATATGAAATATTTTAATGATACGTATACTGTAGATTGTGTACTTTAACGGACCATTTGTCTTTATGTGAGTAGGAATTTCATAGGCATGCTATGTTATTTGATACTAGACAATTATACATTTTATCTTATCCAAGTACTTATTTTGTTATATGAGATATGCATTATGTATTATCTCAACAAGGAAAATATATTAGTTTCATTTTCACTAGCTATGTTAACTCTTACGTGAGCGATTTTTTTTATTGTGTGTTAAATATTAAAATGGCCTTGTTATCCATATGACCGGATTTAAAATTAAATGGGTTTCTCTGAAAAAAGCGGTGATCGCCGTGTTGGTTGTGGAACGGACTGCCGAGACGAATGTCCGCAGGTTCAAATACCGAGGGCACACACTTCTGTCTTTTCTAAAAAAAAATATGTGTGTATTCTTTGTGAATTACTTATCGCTTGATTTAACGGTGAAGGAAAACATTGTGAGGAAACCTGCATACCTGAGAAATTTTCTATTAGGAATTTTCGAGTATGTGTGAAGTCTATCAGCCCGCACTAGGCCAGCGTGGTGGACTAAGGCCTATGCCCTCTCAGTAGTAGAGGAGGCCTGTGCCCAACAGTGCGGCAGTATATATATCCTATAATATCCTCCGAAAACTATGTTTTACAAGGTCTCATTATAATATAAATAAATGACGACTTCTACCTAGAGTGAGAGAGAGGGAGCGAGAGAAAGAGTAAAAAAGGAATTTAAAATAATTATTAGGTATAATTTATACAGTAGTATTTTTCAATGAAGATCATTTGTAAGCCTAATTAGGAAAAGTGGAACTCTTTTACTTGCAATTACAATGGGCCGTGGGGATAAGATATCGAATTAGCTACACCTACGTTTACAAACTTTAAACAACGAGAACGAATCATGCAAAATTAATTGAACTTAAACACAAGAATATGCCAAATATTTAACTTATAGCTTTTTTGCAATCATCTTCGGTTAGTTTACAAACTAATTAACCTTAGGAGTTATGAGAAGTCAAAAAAAAGAATTGTAATCTAATCGCAAATTTGAAGAATTTTTCACCTTGCTGTCTTTTAAGGTTGATTTTAACCAAAATAGCCCCCATGAAGGACTATGGTTTTTTAATTAATATGTAAGTTGAGAGTCTGGAGAAGTTTTTGACTTACCTTAGAACTACGAAGTCACCTGTTTAGTTTTTAATTTCAAGAAGAAAATTTAAGTCATAATTCATAGAACGTAAGTTTCTCACTTTACAGCAACATTTTTATAATTTTCACTAAATTTACGAAGCTGATTGTCTTTACTAAAAAAGTACAAGTAATAAAAATTTTGTTGCAATAAAAAACTTTTGAATAAGTCTTCGACTTTTTAAAGAGATAAGCATTTAATCGTTCAAATCGAAAATTCTCAAAAAATCTGAAAAATATTCATAACTCGAAAACTATGAAAAATCACGGAACATACATGGGGGTGATTCGGATACCCCAAGAGGTGCTCTATCTCTGGACCTCCGATTGACACTACTTTCTGGGACACCCTGTATATTCCAGTTTTAGGTATATTATGTCATAGGCCTACTTGAACGTTTAATTTTTTTATATCAATACGTATAGTATTTACAAAATAGTCATGTAACATTCCGATTAAAATTAGAATTTATTGAAATAGGATCAATTCTATCGTATTACGCAGTTTAAAGCGAATTGATAATGGTTTATAAAATGGGTCACCTGGAAGACCTAGTGGGAGGATGCAGGTGTTTCTAAGGCCGTAGAATCTGTGTCGGGGCAATAAACTAAATCTGGGTGGACTCAGTATTGAAGTACTCTGGTTTGTCGGATGCAACTAGTTCAGTTATGGGGTTAACACGATTGTTTTATGTATTTCTGTAACGTATAGGGACTAGTATTTTTCATTTGTTTTTCAGACTTTAGCAAAAAATATATATTTCTTTAAATATAACATTGAATGGCGCCTTTAGTTACTTTTTCTACATTTGGGTTTTATTTATCAATTTCTACAAATTTAAACGGCATTAATTTAAGAAGTTGGCATAGAAAGATCCTCTTTAGTCCTTTAGATCGAATAGTCAATATGTGCCTAAATTTAAGGGTACTTATAAATGGTATAAGTATTTTCTTATCTAAATAGTATTGGACTAATTTGATTGACTTGATTTACCTAAAGATTTGTATGTTATGTAATTCTAACAAGTATGGAAACGTGAATAAGTTTGACTGAGCAAATATTATTGAGCGTTTGTTATTTATGTTTCTCAAAAAATGTAATTTACATCACACCCACACATTAAGGCGTGGATGGTTCAAATATTCATTGTCTATTTCGTTTAGGAAAAATACAAACACAGTGGATGTAGTATAATTATAAGATTTAATTAAAAATGTGCAGACAATACAATAGTCTATAGGGCGAATAGTTATGAAAAGTAATTGATATTCGCAGAATGACCTATTTTTAGTATCTTGCGTAACTTTTTTTTTAAATAATTGTTTGCCTGTAACATGGGTATTTAATTATCCATTTTATAAATACAAGAAGACTCTTAACTATGTTTTAAACTGGGACTTTGATTTGTTACTGCAACACATGCCATGAATATTATAGATGTTATACGGGGGTGTTGCGCAGGTGGGCTGTTTCCTTCGCTCTTTATGCCTCGTACCGTCTCTTTCACATCGAGAAGATAGCTCGGTCTATATTTAGACTCGCTGCCGATCGAGCTATCATATCTGTATTGTGTAAGGCTTTCATATGTTCCCGTTGAAGTTTATTGGATTACAATATCCAATAGATATACTTACGATTGAAAGTCGTATTATGTAAGCTCTCGCCTTTATGTTGGAAAGGGTAGGTAGAGTCACAAATCGGTGCTCGTAGAAACATGTAGGTCAAAGGTTGTTATGTTTAATATTTTATATAATAGTATAAAAATAAGTCACATTATAACAAAAAGAGATGAGAAAGACACTTGTATTTGCAATACCAGAGATTATGTATTTGTTATAACAGATAACATAATGCTAGGTAGTATAGGTCAGTAAGAATATCAAAACTAGACACAGGTACAGATCAGAGCTTAAGGCGGACACGATGTCCGTGCGCAGTTATAATTGGAGAACGGTTTCTTGTTGACATTGGAGATGATGTCTGCCCATGAATATAACTATGTAGTGGTGACAATTCGTCATGAGTGGCCGCTGTAACCTTTGTGCATTGTCGGAGGGTAGTTAACGTATTTGTATTGAACAGAACCCTGTATTATATATATATATATTAAGTTTCTGATTTCTATGCAGTCATCGCTAGGGAAATATAAAATTTAAAAGGTGCAATGAATAAGGATTATTGATATCATTTATAAATAAATACCTGTAATGAGGTTTATAGAGTTGTAAAAACAATGAAAATATATGGGTACTTGGTTGAGACAATGCTGGCGGTAAAACCTGCTTTCTAAACTAGAACGAAACTACGAGCAAAAGCTAAATCCTATTTTATCTTATCTTACTACTTACTACTACAAATACGAAGAAAAAAAAATTAATGACTTAGATTTTAGAAGAAATTTGGCACACATGTAGAATCCTGAATTAAAAATTAGGCTACTTTTTACTGGTATTTTTTTCTCATACGAAATAATTGATTTGTTTACATGTTCTTTTTTAATAGCTACCGCTGGCATCGTACTTTATTTAATTGACTCTTATAGCGGGAAAGGCCTTCTAGACGGGAGAAGCCAGGGGTAACACCTTCCGCCCTGTGGACTGGGGGCGTTTGGAGAATTTCACCACGGTATCCCCTGCCTGTCGTAAAAGGCGACTAATAGGGGCCATCGGAGGGTCGCCGGCGGGCAGCAGGGGCTGTCGGCCGCTGGTGAAGGTTGTGCACGCTTAGCACATTGTGGTGACCCCGGGATGGACGGCAGTGTGTAGTTGGCCTCATGCTGCCGTAGACGCCGCGGGCGTCTCTTCGGTGCGTATGGGGGCTTCTGAGCCCCCCACCCATAGGAGACGGGCCGCAAGGCGGTACCGCGCAGGGGCGGCTGCGGTCGCAGACTAGACACTTCAACGTCAGAGGAAGCCCGCAGCCGTCCCTAATGCGCCGAAGAGGGCCACCGCGGAGTTTTAGCTGGTAGGCCGTGCATAGGTTAAGTTGTATATAGGGTTAGGGACTCGGCCCGGCGGTCGCCCGAAGGTCGTCATCAAATCCGGGCGGCTGAACGCCGGGCCGTAAGGCACGGCTACCCCAGCATAACCGCTCAGTCACCCCCCACGAAGGCTGGGCGGTAGTAATAAGGGACTTTCTCCGCGAAACCAAAAAAAAAAAAAAAAAAAGGGGTAACACCTTATTATATTATAAAATTTAATACTGAAGAATAAGATGTTTCGACATCAGCCTGTGTGAGATTGAGATGGCCCTGAAGCAACTTAAGAACAACAAGGCGCCGGGTGAGGACGGAATCACTCCAGAGCTTCTGAAACCGGGCGGAACGCCAATACTGAAAGTCCTTCAGACGCTCTTCAATTCCGTTCTCCTCGAGGGTTCCACGCCAGAGGCATGGAGCAGGAGCGTGGTGGTACTGTTCTTCAAAAAAGGTGATAACACTTTGCTGAAGAATTACAGGCCCATCTCGCTCCTGAGCCATATCTATAAGTTGTTTTCGAGGGTCACCACAAATCGTCTCGAACGCAGGTTTGATGACTTCCAGCCACCCGAACAAGCTGGTTTCCGAAAAAGGCTTTAGTACTATAGACCACATTCATACGCTTCGGCAAGTCATACAAAAAACCGAGGAGTATAACTTGCCGCTTTGCTTAGCGTTTGTGGACTATGAGAAAGCCTTTGATTCGATCGAGAACTGGGCTGTGCTACAGTCTCTCCAGCGGTGCCACATTGACTATCGGTACATCGAAGTGTTGAGGTGTATATACAATAACGCCACCATGTCGGTCCGAGTACAAGATCAGAGCACGAAGGCTATTCCACTACAGAGAGGCGTGAGACAGGGAGATGTTATATCTCCGAAACTGTTCACTGCCGCGCTGGAAAACGCCTTCAAACTCTTTCAGTAGAAAGGATTCGGCATCAACATCAACGGCGAGTATATCACTCACCTTCGATTTGTCGATGATATTGTAGTCTTGGCAGAATCGCTGGAAGACCTTAGCACTATGCTCGAAGACCTTAATCGAGTCTCCCAACAGGTGGGTCTTAAAATGAACATGGACAAAACGAAGATCATGTCGAATGTCCATGTTGTGCCTACCCCATCGAAGTTGGGGCTCGACTCTCGAAGTTGTAGACGAATATGTCTATTTATTACAAGTGGTCCGGCTAGGCAGGTCCAACTTCGAGAGAGAGGTCAATCGTCGAATCCAACTCGGTTGGGCAGCGTTCGGGAAACTTCGCAAAGTCTTCTCGTCCAAAATACCTCAGTGCCTTAAATCGAAAGTCTTCGATAGTTGTGTGTTACCAGTGATAACATACGGCACCGAGACGTGGCCTCTCACTGTGGGCCTCATTAGGAGGCTCAAGGTCACTCAACTAGCTATGGAGGGCTATGCTCGGTATTTCCCTACGAAATTGAATCAGAAATGAGGAGATCCGTAGGAGAACAAAGGTTACCGACATAGCCCATAGGATTAGCAAGTTGAAGTGGCAGTGGGCCGGACACTTAGCTCGAAGAACCGATGACCGTTGGGGTCGAAAGGTTCTAGAGTGGAGGCCACGTACAGGCAAACGGAAGGTCGGACGCCCGCCTACAAGGTGGACGGACGACCTGGCTAAGGTCGCAGGAAGACGCTGGATGCAGGCCGCTTCCAACAGGTCGACGTGGAGATCCTTGGGGGAGGCCTATGTTCAGCAGTGGACTTCCTGTGGCTGAGATGATGAAGATGTTTCGACATAATATTCGATATAACGCTATTTGAATTTATTGACTTCGTCCGGGGCTAAAGTAATATTTTATTGCTTTGAATGATGAGACGAGCTTGTCGTTCGCCTGATAGTAAGCAATACGATCGCCCATAAGCACTAGGAACTCATCCAACACCTTAAATTACAAAGTATTGTTTGGTATCCCACTGCGCTCGTCATCCTGAGACGTGAGATGTCTCATTATGTCCTGTAATTACACTGGCTACCATGTCCTCCAAACCGGAACACAACAATGACTACACTGTTGCTTGGCGGCAGAAATAGACATTGCGGTGGTACCTACCAGAAATAAGCTTGTGATTAATATATTGATTAAATTCGAGTCGTCACTACATTATACGAAAGACATAGTAGCTATATGCGTAATTGTCTGCGTTCTGAGTGAGCACATGATATTTTTTAGCTCGAATCCATTCATGAATGGTAAGTCCTTACGTCAGCAGTTGGCCCACTGTGGAGGCGCGGCCCCCCGCTCGTCGGAACCAGAACACTTACTGGAAAGGGAGGGGTGACGTCAAAGCTTTTGCGCAACAAGTGTTATAGCACATGTACTAGGTACAGATACTAGGCTATTTTTAACCTGGGCAAAATGCTGGGAATGTGCGTAATAGAACAAAACATGACAGATATCTATGATAATACATTTAAATTAAAGCAACAAAGCCTTATTAAAGCTAAAAATAGAACACGTATAAACAAGACAGACCATTTATGAAGTGATGGGTATCGAATGATATAGAAACCTCAGTTTTTTAATATGTTGTCTGTGATATTAAAATATTTTTGTACAATATCTTTATATATAAAAGTGAATCTCTATTTCCCTTGGTCATCGTATCACGCGTGAACGGATGGAACAATTTCACAAAATCTTTTTTTTGTATAAATTATTATCAGGAAAAGGTTTTTATGAAAGAAAAATTAAAGAAGTTGAGCGGAACATTAGAAAATTTAAGAAAACTTAACGAAAATATTAATTTTACATAATTGGCACCGGTTTGAAATAACTGTCAGCGATCGAGAAAATGCACGCGTGCATACATAGTTAAGACGGGACAACGTCTGTCGGGTCAGCTAGTTCTATATAAGTATATAGATGTAGATAGATAGAAACCACCAAGCCTTCGTATTATAAATTGATATAATAGTTCAAAAGGAGATTTTAGTCCTCCAAACGACCTAATAGTCTTAAACGGAGTGTTGCGTGACCTACACCAAAACTGAACAATGTCTAAAAATTAGATTAAGGGTTTCCCTAAGCCAGTACTTTGTTAAGGTCGTATAGCTGTACGGGTATAGTTGTTTTTAATACTATGATCATATAATGTAATTTTGAGTAGACGATAATGTTTGCAAAATAAATATAACTGTGTATGTGTGTGTCTGTGTGACGTTATCATATAGCTTGCGCACAAATGAGGTAGTCAAATCTTTCGGTAGAAGAAAGTGAATGAAGGAAGTGTTTGGTTTTTATTGTCTTTAGTTGTAAATGTGAGCAGCAGGAATGGTGGGAAGCATTATCTCATTACCAGCTCTCCGCCTCGTCTATCTGTGTGTCTGTCTGAATGCGATGGACTCAAAAACTACCAAAACAGATTTCGATATAATTAGGTATGGTAATAGTTTCAGACTCTAGGAAGAACATAGATTACGTTTTAGTCGAAGAAAACTTAGTGAGGGATTTATATCTCGAAAAACCTTTTGCAAAGGAAAAGATAGTTTCTCATATTAAATTAAGTAGACATTACGAAATATTTTAATCAGAGGGTTGATGAACGATATGTTTAGCCGCCTAATCCGTAAATGGGCGGCTTGAATGGAACAAACCGCTATCAGGAAACGGACGTTAGGTGGAGGTAGTTAGTAAGATCTCGAAGCTCGAAGAGGCGAAGATCTAAAAAATTCATTCGCATTTTTGTACTCACCCGCTATGTCTTAGAATTGTCGATGTCCATGGGCGCAGATTGTTTACTTTCAAGTAGCCAATTATATGTTTACCGATTGCTTTATAAAAATATTATAAATTCGTACTAGTTATATTAAAATCTCTATCACGAGAAATTCAGTAGGTCGTATTAAAATAGAAATCCATATACTACTAGACAACGGCTTCAAATATAGACAGACATAAATTGTCTATGTTCGAGACCCAAATCGACCTCGCCGTCTTATTATAAACATCTCCCTTCTCCCTCCGAGGGAAATCGAACTACGTAAATATGTTTCGATTAACTGTTCGTAACATCATAGGGAAATCTTATGATTACCACACGGTAACTCTACATGTTGAAAATGTTTGGTTTTATGGCTGATGTTTCAGTTGTCAGGTATTTTATCCTTACATATTTATTTCTATTTTGTTTCTTTATTTTATCAGCGGAATATTTTTTAAGTGATTATTATAAAATGAGTCCTTAATCTCAAGAAATTTAAAAGTCGTAGCCAAAATGTATAATAATAACTTGCTTTTATTCGCGGTTTTCAAAGACTTTTTGAGAGATAAAGTCCACTATATATTTTCTCGGGATAAAAGTAGCCTATCTCTTTCCCAGGATCTCAAACTATCTCTGTACTAAATTTCATTGAAATCCGTTTGATAGTTTTTAAGTTTACCGCGTTCAGACAACGCCACAGGTGACTTTGTTTTATAATATTATGTAAGGACGTCTGTAGCACAAATATAGTTGGTTTTTCTATCCGTCATTATGAAAGTAATTCATGAATTGTTAAAATATGTAAAAATACTATCATATAAAGGTAACGATACTTTAATCGCACCCTTACTACCAAACATATAAAATCAATGTTTTCACAGCTCGGGTTTTGTCTCTTTCTGCTTTCTTTCAAATATCGTAGGAGTGAATAAGACAAAACTGTGCTAACATCGAAAAATTAAAATGCTATCACAGGTGTACCACGTACACGTTACGTACCTACCTGATAAATGATATTTACTGAATTAATACATTAGTTGTGTTGGATTTTATAATAAATCCCACCTAAAGGACATAATATATCTGAGTTACACTTATTACCAAATACTATTTTGACGCTACTTTGACCATATCATTAGCTAAAAATGTCATACTAGAATAAAATTGTAAATAAGGTATTTCCATATAAAATTAATAAACGACTACTTTAAATTCAAATTATAATTCAATCAACTAAATACTAATGCTTTAATGATGTCGAGTAGATACTGCAATCAGCCCATCTCTATTACCAAGTTTTGTAAAGCGCCATCTAGTGAAATAAATAAAATCTACGAACAGCGGTACGTCACCACGGGATAGGGAGAGACTAAACGAAAGCCTTTCGTTGTGAAGCTTTTTGATGTAGCTGATAGGTGGAGTACCGATTGTGTTAAGCTTTACGTAGTATTTTTAATACTTATGGTGTAAAGCTTACAGTATTGTGTGCGTTTGATTGATGAATACCTGTAATATTAGAGGTTTGCAATCAATCAACCGAATACATAATGTTGGCTTTTGTATGCACTTGTATATTCGCTTATTGCGTGTACCAGAAGAACTATTATCGCTAATGTGATCGTAAATAACTTATTATAACTTCCTATAGTATACAAGGTTCTGTTAAAGTTAAGTCTGTCGCGACCAATGTGCTTCAGTAAGGTCCTTATTCAGGCTTACTTGCTATAGGTACTTCTATAAATATGATGTGTACACTTAAGTATAGAATAAATATATTTTTATTTAGTAAACCAATTTCACTCAGATTTGATTGAAACTCAATATTCCGTCAAAGAAAATAAATTAGCAATACCGCAAGTAATGCTTTAAATGTTACCATAGATTATTGTTTATTTGCAAATGAACTGTATTAAAGTCATTTATTTTATATTTATTAGTATAAGTTAATGACAATAACTTTAATCAGAGTACCGTTCTCTTATTTATCTTTTCAATTATGGATATTACGTCCATATATTTTAAGCCCATATAAAATGTTGCATAGCGTTACGGGATTAAGAAATATCTCTATTTTTGGGTGTAGAAAATGTAAATCTTGATATTAGTTTGTACCATCACAGGTCCCGCTTATATGTTTGGTAAACCATTAACCTGTAGCCGTAAATGCAGATCTAATAAAAATTTAATAGCTATAAAGAACCGCCAAGAGCGAACAGAACTGGCTTTTAAGGGTTCTGTGTACAGGATTAAACAATATATAATATCATGTGGGATATAAAAAGTATTTATAATTATTTATTTAATATTGGTATTTACAAATAAATAAAATAAACATCTGAGTATAACGTTTTGTTTATAGAAATACAATAAATAATTAAATATTGTATAAGCTCAATTACATTACCAAATGGAAATTCGATTCACCGAACCGTAGATATAGTAAAAGAAGATATTTAGTACCTATATAATTTTACTTTATTTATTAGCTACAGAAAAAGACACAATAATTATTATTTAAATTGTCAAAACAACATAACGTATTGCAATCTTGTACTTTGTAGTATTCTGGTATTAAAAGCATGCGCCAGGTTTTACTTCAATATAAGGGTTCCTTGCTCCACATAATCCCGTATTTTAACAATGCTCAAATATTTAAAGTAAAGCTTCATTGAGATTTTCATATGGCTATATTTAATTATATAGAGTTATATTTAATTTGGTAAAATTCCACAAAAACTTAAATTTTATATACGAGAAGCAGCACTGTCCGCATATACATTTTATATACAGAGAAGTATATAGGCGGACTTGATGCCAATGGTATTTTCTATGAAGTCGACCTTAGGGTGGTACAGAGATAAACAAGGTAGTTGCATCTACAAATGATGGGTAAATGCAAGGCTAGGCAGAAAAGTTATGACAGTGCCTGCGCCGTCATTTTATACCATTATTAAGTTTACCCTCTTCCGATGTTAAATGACAACGACCGTATTTTTGACTTTGACTTATCTCTTTCAGGTTAAATTTACTCTTAAAGACATAATCGGTGATTATTATCGTGGTATACTTAACATTGTTAAATTGTAAATCTAAAATAACTTCTTGATTAAATATGAAAAATGGACATATTGTAATTATATTTGGTATTTGGTCGACGACAACTACGTAGAAAGAATTCTTATATATGATGTTGCCTTGGAATTCTTCGATATAGATCCAGCATGAATAGAAGCTAAGCAAATTACGCTGTCATATATGTTATGTAATTTTATGGCGCGTCTGGTAACTCGATGCAATAACATTGGACTGCTGCTATATTAATTTATTCTAATACTTTTTCTCCAATTGAACTTCATTTTTAAAATTTCTAAAGCTGTAAAACAGTATGTCAACATACGTCCTTTTATTAAAGCGGAGTGTAAAGAAGCAATTAAGCAAGCCGGCATAATTTTGCCGACTGTCCGGGGATGTTTATACCTTACCCATCAAAATGTTTTTGGGTATCTTTAACTTAGCATCAGGTGCTTTGAGAAAAAAGTAAAAACTATTTGCCAAACCTCGGAAATCGGAACCAGCATTTCGCCAAACAAACTAAGTATGAATTTTAAATCGACAAGATAAATAATATTTTGATCGTGTATAGTATAGAAATATTACTGAAGTCACGTTAATTTCTTTCTTATTATGTGTTTGAACATTGATTATTAATATTAAAATTCATTTTAAATAACAACCAAAAACCATAATACAAAATATATTATTATATTTTAGCGGATAAAATGTACACTGCAAGACAACAAAGTATAAAATTTAAACATCGATATAAATAGAATAAAACAAGGGGAGTTCATGTACAATTAATGACTCTAAAACAAAGTAATAAGATAGGGTTTACGAAATATTTATTGGTCAATATAAAATTTTACTTTTAGCTGATTTTATTCAAAGAAAATCTGAATGTTATTTATATTCTTAATCATCTTTCTTTCAACAAACATATTTACAATGATACAAATGATATTTAAACGTATTTATATTTTTCAAAATTACTTAGTCGTTACACCCATAAACTATATTGTATGAATCATACTTAGT